>NC_047107.1:119187116-119202116 GCF_902500255.1 Thalassophryne amazonica
TATATATGTATGTATGTATATGTATGTATATATATGTATGTATGTATATGTATATGTGTATATGTATATATACTCAACAAAAATATAAATGCAACACTTTTGGTTTTGCTTCCATTTTGTATGAGATGAACTCAAAGGCACTTCTCCTTTGTGGGGATAATCCATCCCACCTCACAGGTGTGCCATATCAAGATGCTGATTAGACACATGATTAGTGCACAGGTGTGCCTTAGACTGCCCACAATAAAAGGCCACTCTGAAAGGTGCAGTTTTGTTTTATTGGGGGGGATACCAGTCAGTATCTGGTGTGACCACCATTTGCCTCATGCAGTGCAACACATCTCCTTTGCATAGAGTTGAAGAGAACACCTCTCCAACGTGTCAAACGCCAGTGAATGTGAGCATTTGCCCACTCAAGTTGGTTACGACGACGAACTGGAGTCAGGTCGAGACCCCGATGAGGACGACGAGTATGCAGATGAGCTTCCCTGAGATGATTTCTGACAGTTTGTGCAGAAATTCTTTGGTTATGCAAACCGATTGTTTCAGCAGCTGTCCGAGTGGCTGGTCTCAGACGATCTTGTAGGTGAACATGCTGGATGTGGAGGTCCTGGGCTGGTGTGGTTACACGTGGTCTGTGGTTGTGAGGCTGGTTGGATGTACTGCCAAATTCTCTGAAACGCCTTTGGAGACGGCTTATGGTAGAGACATGAACATTCAATACACGAGCAACAGCTCTGGTTGACATTCCTGCTGTCAGCATGCCAACTGCACGCTCCCTCAAATCTTGCGACATCTGTGGGATTGTGCTGTGTGATAAAACTGCACCTTTCAGAGTGGCCTTTTATTGTGGGCAGTCTAAGGCACACCTGTGCACTAATCATGGTGTCTAATCAGCATCTTGGTATGGCACACCTGTGAGGTGGGATGGATTATCTCAGCAAAGGAGAAGTGCTCACTATCACAGATTTAGACTGGTTTGTGAACAATATTTGAGGGAAATGGTGATATTGTGTATGTGGAAAAAGTTTTAGATCTTTGAGTTCATCTCATACAAAATGGGAGCAAAACCAAAAGTGTTGCGTTTATATTTTTGTTGAGTATATATATGTATATATATATGTATATGTATATATGAGGTCTGTTAGAAAAGTATCCGACCTTTTTATTTTTTTTTCAAAAACCATATGGATTTGAATCACGTGTGATTGCATCAGCCAAGCTTGGACCTTCGTGCGCATGCGTGAGTTTTTTCACACCTGTCGGTTGCGTCATTCGCCTGTGAGCAGGCTTTGTATGAGCAGTGGTCCACCCCTCTCATCGTTTTTTTATTGCGAATAAATGTCTGAACGATTTGGAGCTTTGCTGCATCAATTTGTTTCCAGAAACTGTGAGAGACCTCCAGGTGGACACCGTTCGGAAAATTAATATGGCTTTCAGGGACGATTTTATGGGGATTACACAGATTAAGGAGTGATCCAGACAGTTTAAAGACCGCCCACAACTGCTGAGAGTGCGCCGCGCTCCGAGCACCGATCGACAGGCTCAAACCCCGCTGAAACAACCAGATCATTTCCAACGTGAAGGCTTTGTTGATCCAGGACGACGTCTGACTTTCACAAAAAGGCAGAAGGTGTGGACATCAGCACTTTTTCGGCACATTCCACTGTTACAGTAGTTTTTTTTCATGGAAAGAAAAGCGGAGGGACGCGCCACGGAGCCGTTCATTACGCGGCACAAAACCACCTCCGTGTTGGTCTCACAGGACGGCTTTCAGGTGGATTTCAGACGGCTGTCAGATGCTTTTCAGTCGTGTGATTATCCGAGAAATTGAGCATGAGCTGGACCTGCCCCAATATGTCCTGTGAGGCTTCATCATGGCGTTGCTTTGCGCCATGCGGCTCCACCGCGATGCGCGGAACTCCTCCGCACGTCTGTCTTAGTGTGCCGAAAAAATGCTGATGTCCACGTCTTTCACAATTCCTGTGCTAGTCAGACGACATACCGGATCAAGACAGCATCCAGTTTAGAAATGAACAGCACATTCCACTGTTACAGGATTTTTTGTCATGGAAAGAGGAGCAGAATTCCGCGCATCGTGGTGGAGCCGCATGGCGCAAAGCAACGCCGTGATGAAGCCTCACATGACATGTTGGGGCATGTCCAGCTCATGCTCAATTTCTCAGATAATCACACGACATTTTTTAAATAATGAATACAGTATTTCTTGTTGAATTGATATTGTGCTTTGGGCGTGTTATACATAATATCGCCATGAGATGTCAGTATTCTCAAACAACGCTTTTAATAGTGACGCTGTTGGCTGGAAGGCTCATTAAAGTCATCATGTATTTTCTTCTTTGCATAAAGTTCATTAATGAATACTGAAATCTCTTTGAGACATGTTAACCTCATGCATGCCATCAGCACTTTCACTGGAACACTACTGTGTGTCTGTTTTTCATCTCAGTCACCTGAAAAAGTGTCTGAAAAACACACGCCATTACATCGTCACAAGACAAAAACATGAGAAATGTCCTAGTCCTGATAACTGTGTGTTAACAGTGCAGAGAACATGTGGGATTTGACCATTTTAATCTACAAATCTGCATTAATCCAGTGGGAGTGATGAAGTAGAGTACTCCTTTTGTCCCAATAACCTTTCCACTTGTCCTCTGTATGGATTAATATCCAACCCTGTGTTTGTGTACTGTCACATATTGTCATTTAAGAGAAGTAACTGAGTCACTTCTTGTCCAGTTATTAACTACACCTCGTTAACTCTTTGACCATTGGACCTCTACTTTTTCTGTTTTGTTTTTTTTTCTTAACTACAGGATCTTAATTATACGAAGGAGGTTAAGACGGAGCACAACAGCTACTTAAAGACATTTTGTATTTGTATGTGCAATTCATTTTTTCTGCCTTAGCTGAAAGAGAGCTGAGTTCATCTCAAAGCATTATGGGGAAAAAAGCACATTAAAAGCAATCACATCCCTGCATTAGAACATCTACAAAGTGTGAGTTTACTGACATTTCTGCAGGTGTTAACCCGCAGAGTAATTTTTTTAAAATTTTTACCAACTTCTTCAGTCTTTGGTCTTGTGATTTACACAGATGTCTTCTAGAAGGACACTGGTGCTGCTGGAATCACTGTTTTTGCAGTTTAGGACTTAAATTCTTCATAATCTCTGATAAGTAGAGAGCCTGAGTATCCCATGAATAAATTACTCTGTTTCATAATTGATGCAGAAAGAAAGATGCAGATGTGACAGTAGTTGGCAAAACAGCACCACGGCTAATTGAAACACTTTTTGAAGGAGTTCCAGATGTAGTTACCTCAACTAAAGAGGTTACGATTTCAGCAGAGCCTGTTCATATAACCAATGAAAATAGTTTTAAGCAGAGCTCCACAAAACCTATTGGAAGGATCCCGTCAAGGGAAGTAACTCGTGTCAGCTTTACAGACACGAACAGACACTTTTTAATGAGGTATCCTGAATTATTTTAGCTTTTTTTCATACAGTGAAGAGGAATCAGCTCAATGACACTTCGATTCACTCATTTCATTTATCTCATCTCATGCACATTATCTTCTTCGAAGACGCTAATTTTACCACCTATTTTATCAATACGTCATTTATCAGGATAATAGATGTTTCTGATGTTAATGGCAGTAGTTTATAAAGCAGCTTATTAACCTTAATGACAGTGTGATCTTTTACAATTGATAGGTTGTCTCACCTTCAATTATACTGAGTAATGATGATGCAGATTTAATTAATGTGTAAGTGCGCTAATGGGTTTTTATCATGGCCGTTATAGCGCCTCATTGGAACAGCTTCAGTGTTTATCGATGTTTATATTATGTATGAAAGCCTGTTTGTGCTACGAGGAGGACGGAGAGGATGACTGGAAGAAAAGCTCGTAAAAATTTCACCTGTGTGAAATGCTTATGCAAAGTTTGAAGTTGTAAGTCACAATTATGAGATAGTATGTCAAGATTTTAACAAATTTTAAAGTCAACTCAAAAGGCACCAGGTATAAATTGCGAATTTCAAAGAAAATTTTGTTAATGAAAAAAGTTTGTCTTCTTGGTCAGTTTTTTTGATTTTGTCAATTGAAAAAGTTTTAAATCTTAACCAGTTTTATGATGACCAAAATTGTGTTCATTAAAAAGTTTCTAATCTTAGTCTTATGATAATCCAAAATTTTGTTAAAAATATTTTAAGTCTAGTTTAATGATGATCACAAATTTTGTTTATTAAAAACTTTTAAATCTTAGATTTATGGTCATGAAAAATGTAGTTAATTTAAAAAGTTTTAAATTGTAGTTTTATGATAATCATAAATTTCGCTAATTGAAAAAAGTTTTAAATCTTAGTTTTCCGATCATCAAAATTTTGTTAATTTAATATTTTTTAAATCTTTGTCAGTTTCATGATAATCAGAATTTTGTTGGTAACTCAGTATTATGAGACTAAAAAAAAAATAAAAAAAAGTTCTTGAATCAAAATTGCATATTAAGCCTTTTTTTATTAGATTCCAATGCCAATTTGGATGTTCTCAGTCATTATTGTGACATACTGTTAAAAAATACCATTTTTTAATTGAAATTGTGAGATTAAAATCGAAACTCTTGCTTTTCTAAAATGTTGTCTGATGCAAAGTCAAATTTCAAAATTGAAGTCAAAATTATGACATTAAAAATAACATTGACTAGCTTAGTCATAATTATGAGAAGGACAAATAATTGTTAGCATCTTCTAACTGAGTTAGAATTCACATTTTAGAATTTTTATCTCGTACTACTCACATTTTTAATTTAAACCTTTGAACTTGGACTTAGTGTATCAGATTGATTACTTCTGAAGTTACAATTACGACTTTTCATCTTGATTTTGACAAAAATTTGAAAAAAATCAATCACCCTTAACCAGTTTTAACCTCTTGTAATGGGGTAAGCTGTTACCGTAATTACTGACACTGTGCAGAAGAAAATCTGAAGTTTAATCAGATTTGACGAGGTGTGAGTGAAGTTCTTAGCATTGCTCGGCGGAGACGGCAGGCAGAGCTAAAGCGAGCACACTGTGCACCAAAGCCGTGTTTGCTGACGGACTCCTAAAAAGATTGGGCTGAGATGGAAGCGCAGAAACGGCAGAACAAAAGGCGTCCTGTTCGAGGAGTCGTCGCTTTGCTTCTCGGCGGTCCGTCTGTCTGTGTATCTGTGTCTCAGAGTGAATGCCTGCAAAGCGCCTTTCAATCCCAGTGTTTGAGAGCACAGATGCACATTCAGTCCTGCCTCGTTTCTGCAGTCTTAATAGTGTTAACCCGTCAGCTGTCCCCAAATCCAGGACACAAGCGTCTCCAGTGTTTTTAACGCTAAGCCGGATTTTCACTCTCGCCGAGCGACTCGCCAACACAACTTCCACTTGCGCCTGCTCCCACTGTAAAACGCTGTCCTAATGGATGCTGCTGTCTTTTCAGAAGAGACACAAGAAAAATCCTCTTTGACGTCCTGAGGAGTGAGTGTGTCTTTGTTCCACAGCAATGGCTGCACTCGGTGGAGTGCAGACTTCTGCACAGCCACAAAGAAACTTCTGCTTGTTTCCTTCTGGGCTAACTTATGTTTGTAGGTAACGATGCAATATACTCAATGAATGGTTTCATCCCACATCTGCACGAGCCGCTTTACTACAGAGGTCAAAGGTCACAGGGAGCAGTGTTCACTGTATATTAAAATAACATCTTTAAATTTTTAAAACGCCTGTGTATAAAAGATAAACTAAGCTCATTTTGAACAACTCAAAAGGAAACAGAAACACTCAAGCCTTTGAGAAACAAAGATATACTTTTTAAACCTCTTTGAACAAACTAGCTGAAGGAGATACTCCAGATACAGAAACTTTATTTGTCATTGTAACCACTACAATGAAAGGTATGGTGCAAATATAAACCTGAGTGAACCACGCGCAGACTTCAAAGGTCTGGAGAAGAAAAGAAAAATAAACATAAAATTTAACTGAATGAAAGAAGTACGTATGTTCAAAGCGCATGTCAAGTATCGACCCAAGTACAAGAGGAAATAAAGAAGGCGATCATTTGTCAACGGCCTCATACAGTTTATGTTAATTCTGTAATATTTCATGACTTTTTCAATATTTTTTAAAAATATATGACTTATTGATTATGTGTATATACAGCGCATTGTGTAATATCCACCAAGAGTTTGAACTACTTAAAATTTTTAATATTTTTATTGATTTATTTATTTATTGCAAATGGGCCAGAACAACTAACAACTCTGTAATAACTAATATTTCATGACTTTTTTTAATTGTTTGATTATGATTATTGATCAGGATTGTTTAGCATGCATATGCACAATCAATCAATCAATCAAGAATTTTGAACTATTTATTAAAAAAATGGATTTCTTCTTTTATTTTATTTTTTTTTTTTATTTTTTTTATTTATTGTCAATGTCAAAAAACAAACTACTCTGTAGTAACACATAATGCACAGAGCATTGCATAATATTAATAAGAGATTGAACTATTTTTAATAAAAAAGAAGAAAAATTAATGTTGTGCTTTTTAAACATATTTATTTATTTATTGACAATTGGCCAAACACAATTTTAAAAAAATCAAATTGGGAAAGTCCACTGACACTTTTCATGTCCAGGCTCTTCATCCTCTATCACATTCCTCCTTCCATGTTGCCATTTTCTCAAGTTGTTATTGAGCATGATTTTTTTTTTTTTTTTGAGTGCTCATTTTTTTCCACTCCCAAGGATGCAACTTTTTCATGTGTTTGCCTATTAACTAAAAACTAATGAATGGATTTCAATTAAATGTGATAAGCGAAATAGTAATGTTCTGTGAAATAAGAGATTAAATTTTGGAGGGGATCTGGAATATATTGTGAAACTGGGATCCAGAGGAACATAGCATCATGTAACTCAAAAATTAACGAACAGATTCAGTTTAATTAAATTTTCTTTCATTTATATAGCACCAAATCACAACAAAGTTGTCTCAAGGCACTTCACACAAGTAAGGTCTAACCTTATCAACCGCCAGAGCAGCAGTGGTAAGGAAAAACTCCCTCTGATGATTTGAGGAAGAAACCTCAAGCAGACCAAACTGCAGACCAGATAGATTGCAATGAAGCTTGCTGAGTAGATGGATAATGTCCTGGATAATAAGGGATTTTCTTTTGAATGAGCTATTTTTGGATCCAGGATCCGAAAGACTTTTTAAGCATTCAGGAATATTTTATTTGAAGAAGAAAAAAAAAAGTTTAATAAGCTTTGATAACATTTTGTGAGCAGATGAATAATGTCCAAGGAAACAATTTACATCATTTCTGAGTCGATCCAGAACATATTCTGGATCCTGAATCCAGAAGAATGTTAGATGAACAGCACTGAACTCAAAAAGTTCTAAATGAATCTTGATGATATTTTATGAGCATATAGATAAATTCTTGGGAAGCACTGCTTGATGGTTTAAGTGAAAGTGTGTATTTTGGTGTGTGTGTGTGTGTGGGGGGGGGGGGTGTTAGGTGCTCTCTGTGTTCCTTCTCGTCTTCTGAGCTTCTGGTGTTTTGGGACTTTTTTGGCCACTGACGTCTCTTTAACTTGTTTTGTGTGTGTGTTGTCAGGCCTCTAGTTCTCTGTGACGTCCTCTTCTCTCTCTTGGTCTTTGTGTCGTCCTCTCCGTCTTTCACACTCCCTCCGTCTCCATCGCTCTCTGTCCGCTCTCATTGGGATGAGGGCTGCTGGCCGCTCTGACAGTGCTCCTAATTAAGACATAAAACTGTGGGCAGCAGGTTTCTGAAGGTTACACTGTCTGTACCGCAGCAAGTGATAAAGAATAGAGTCACTGATGACATGTGACGTTTTCGCTGGGGATGATGCAAACCGCTGCTAATGAAGCCGCCGCGGTGGGGACTGGCGCCGCCTCTGCGTGTCTGTGCAGGGTTGTTGCCTTTGGGATTTCAGGGTGGAATTACTTTTTTTTTTACTCAATTACACAGATCAAGTGCACGAGAGTTGTCGCTGTGTGTACAGAGTGCAAGAGACAAATCAATATAATCACTTAAGTGCAAAAAGCAGCGCCACCTAGTTACAGCTGCAAAAATAACAGCTTAGAATAAATATTGTTCTTTTCATATTTATTCTGCTCAGTATTTGGGCAGGCAGAAGTGATGGACCCTGTGACTGTCATTTCTTGTTCCCCGTGTGTGTCCTGTTCAAGCAAAAACAAATAAATTGGACAGTACTTTGGGAAGGGGCCCTATCTGTGTCTCAAACCCGTTTAAAGCCATTTAAAAGCAGCTTAAGCTAATTAAAAAATCTGTGGTTCAGGCAAATTTAAATATTTTTAACTAGATTAAACATTGCGTATACCTGTTTAAACACATTTAGAACAATTAACAGAAAACACCGGAAGTCAGTTTAATGTTTAAGTACTGTAAAACATTTTTATGAGTCCAAGCAGTTTTTTAAGTAGTTTTACTGTGTTTTTCCTTTTTCTAACTGACACCTCACATGGGCTCAGATTTTCAGCAGCGAGTTGTAAGACGACGTTAAAGTCCACTTTGACTTCATTGCAAATTTAGACATTTTTCTCAACATAGTGAACAGCACATCGACAAACATATTGACCAGATGCCATATAAAATTCACTATATGCTGTTAAACATTTTGTGGTAACACCTGTAAATATTTTATTTTCTGTTTTTCATTTTTAAATACGTAACTTGTTTTGATTGATTTTGCTATTTTTTAAAATCTCAGCTTGTAGGAAGTTCAGTTATATAGTACTGTGCAAAGGTTTTAGGCATCCCACAGTTAGAGTAAAATTGGCACATCAACACAAAATCACTTACAACAAAAGCGAATATGTGAGCTATATTTTGTCTTCAATGATAATAATTTCTTTGTAAGTGTAGTGGTCAGTAGAATACCACACAAACACAATTGTAAATGATTGTGAAACATTAAAATGATTATAAAACACTTTAAGATGTGTATTTCTTAAAATAATTTTGGAGGGCCTGTGACGTATACTCTGGTGTGACTTATTTATCAAAAAAATCACACATAAATAGAACCCAGTTGTTATCACAATTATCATTGAAGTTGAAATTCATCAAGATGGAAAGGCAGAGGTTTAGGCAGGTGTCCCACCAAAGATCTGTTAGTGTACTTACTCTTTCTTTAGTAAATCTGTTGTTGTTGTGTTTTCTGTACCAATATTATGTTGATATTGTGCATTTGACCGTATTAAATAGCATACTAACTGTGGTTTACATTTCTGTATGCAATTACATGCTGGCAGTTAGCGTTAGCATATGCAGTCACGTTAACCATGGTAACCATCATGGTTGGCATCGGCCACAGTTGTTTGTTTGTTTGTTTGTTTGTTTGTTTTTTGTTTTAAGGTCCATCAGTTGTCAATCCATTCTGAGTTGTCACCATGAAAATGGCAGGTGTAAATTCCCATGTACCCCACATCTTGCAAACGTTCATCACTTTACAAGGGAATACCTTTGTGCTTAAAACTGGTATTGTCAAGTTTTTAGTTGGTTTATTTTGCACAACGTTGACTGGAAGTAACTGATTTATTAAGTGAGATGAGGGTTAAGCCGTGGTCACAACCCGCCGTACTTGCACGTGCATGCAGTCTACTTGCAAAAACGTGGACTAAATTTGGAGATCCGTACGTTGTGAGTACTGCCTCAGTACGGATTCAAAGCAGCACATTTTCATTCAATTACTATTGAATTAACCAAATCCGTACGTAGGCAGTACGGATTACGGCACTCACCACATACTATGGAGGTCGACAGACTTGCATGCACGACGCAGCTTCTCACTTGAACTTGGACTTTATTTCCAAACATCAGCAACACACACTCCACAGCTTCAGTCTGTTAACTAGCTGTAAGTTTTCGAGGCAAGTAAACACTCGTACAACTGACCGCTGCAGGCTGGACATGCTCATGCATCGCCAAAGGCGAAAACCACCTGCCGCTCCGGTCCTGCTCATAAAAAAGAAAAGCCAACCCCACACACACACACACACACACACACACTGTTTTATTGTCAACTCTCTTTATAGTTACACTCCTAGAGACGTGCGTTGAACGTACTCCCTCCCTCCTCTTGCTACTGCCTCCGTACGTTTTCACAAAAACGTAGTGGCCGTGGCATCCGCAGAAAACGTACGGCAAAAAAAAATGCACGGTGGGTTGTGACCAGGGCTTTAGCTTCACCCATTCCAGGAAAACCAAAGAATAAATTACACTAATTCCGTTTGCTAATTTGGCACAAGTTTTATGCTGGTTGCACCGTCGTGAAATGGCTCTTGATATACGAAGCATTTGTGCCACTATGGTGCCTCATTAAAACAAGAACTGTCTTATGGCCCTGTCACACCTTGACGATTTAGTCTGCGTATGCCGATGTATGAAAAATATGCAGAATACGCTGGTGTACATCTAATAAGTTATGGGTAAGTTTTATATAAGTTTATAACATGTTGAAGCACGCTGGTATACGGCGTCGTATGTGGAGTTCGTTTTTGACATATGCCTCATACGTCCCGCATACGCGGACCATAAATTGTAGATACGTTATGTGATTGTTGACAAGTTACTTGTAAATGACTCATAAGTTGAAATATGTTTGTTGATACTGTCCATTGGTTGCCTCGACAACTGAAAGCTGCAGTTCAAATATAAAATCCTTCACACACGGAGTAAATATAAAGTCTTTATTTTGCCTTTGTTGTTGTTTCAGTCGGATTCATCATTACATCCTGATGAAAACTTATTCATGTAAAGTGTCCTGATTTTGGAAAACAACGTCTGAAAATACTTTCCTTGTCATGGCTGAGGAAACGTAGCATTTTAAAAGAAGTCTCTCTATGTTTGTCTGCTCCTGGTGCGTTTCTCAGCCTGAACCAGAAAACCCCAGCTCTTTGTGCCACAACATGAAAATTAACTTATTTTAAAAGTTGAAAAAGTCACAGCGCCTCATTCATTCATTCCAATGTTTATCACAGACATCATTCCACTCTTCAGCATTCTGAACAGGATGAAAGTAAATCCTGTGAATCCACCAAGACTAAAATATAAAATAAAAATATTAAATTACTTTGTTTGGCCTCTCTGTGGAGGGGGCGAGGCTGTGTGTTGTGTTGGCATAGGTGAACAATAGGGCCTTGCCTGATTTGGGACACTGTTGAAATGTTCTAGATAAGGTGAGGTGTTTATTGCTGATGTTGGTGTGTTGGTGGAATGGCACAGAGCCACACACAGAGATAGTGTGTGGTACTGCTGGGAGTGCAGGCAGTGTGTGTTGAAGCCATCCCAGTGCCTCAGCACATACACCTCTGAGCTGTACCCCTCCCTACAAGGAAACACCAGTGACCGGACTCCCTTTGTTTTAATTACACACACACACACACACACACACACACACACACACACACACACACACACACACACACACACACACACACACACACACACACACACACACACACACACACACACACACACACCTTTATGAAACACGTAGCACTATGCACAGGTGGGAATGAAGACCTCTGTGCTATGTACAGAGTCCAAGGCTGTGCAACGACGACGTGGCATGTCAACATCTACATGCTCTGTCAATCAAAAGGTGCCGCTGGTGAACGCAAATGCAAGCCAAGCCAGACTTAACCATTCTGACCTGTGCCATACCAACCCGGACCGCTTGGTGGAAACGGGGCTGTCTGCATACGCTGGCTAAATTGTTACGGTGTGACAGGCCTATTAGCATCATCAGTTCAAGTCAAGACGAAATCGAGCTGTGCCCACACACATTTCCATGCACATTCTACATCGGGTATCGGATTGTATCGTGTGTAAACCTTCAAGGCCTGTGCAGCTAACCTCTACACTATAAAATATAGGAGCTGAAGCACGAGTCAGGCTGCAAATTCCAAGTGCAGCATGGAAGAGCGATTAAACTGAAAAGCATATGCATAAAACATGCCAGTTGGTGTTTCCTTTCAGAGGAATTAATCTTGACGTCCTGTTGAAAAATGGCCTAAAAGAGATGACGGATTTGTGCCGTTGGTGATGACGATGGACGTCGCCTGGACGGTATAGCTCTGCTCCACAAAATATAAATAAATAAAACACTTGGAAAGTTGCACCACAATGTTTTCAGCCAGTTAACGCAACATCACACGGGTTCTGTTGGTGAAACTATCCTGTGAGATTTGCAGTATCCACGTAGAAATGAAGTGCAACGTCAACAACTTTGCTACAAGCACAAAAACTGTGACATTAGCCTTTTTAATACCAAGTAATAGAGAAGGAATAATTACAAATCACACTGAGTGTTTTAGATCAGGCTTCAGGCCACTGTGGATGTGCTTTCCAACATATGCAAATAAATTAACATAATACAGATCTCGCCGCTCATGGCAACAGCAGAATTAGTCGGGAATCCTGCTGACCTCCTGCAGAGTCTGGCAACCAGTACAAGCATGCAACTGGTCCAACTATTATTTTAGTTCCCAGTGACACATTTATTCAAAATTTCATGCTCACACTGCTCTTGTTTTTGGGTTGCTAACTGCTAGCATTAGCTGTTAACATTAGCGCTGAGCTACAAAGTGAAATTAGCCATATTTTGGGGGAAATTTAAGTTTTTATTAACAAACTGCACACGCAGACATATTGGTGAGTTCCTAAAAAATGTTCTAGTGTCATCAAAACACAGCAAACAAACAAAGCAACAAATTTGTCATTTCCAGTATTGAGAATTCCTAGTCCAACATCTCTAAACCAAACATTCAGGTTTTAATAGTAGTTGTTCTTGTTGTTTTTGGTCCCTAATTTGTCGGCCAATAGATTTAGAGCACAGACATCAAACTAGCAGGAATTCCTCTATAGGTTTATTTTGTCCTTTCATTCTGGTCAGGAGAAATGCCCCAGAAATCTTATTTTTTCTGAGTAAATTAGCTACGCTTGAGCTTCTGTTTTCCAGAACTGTTGCAAACTTAAGTGTATCATGGTTTGCTTTCAAACAAGCTAGAATGTATGCTCATATGTCCAAGTTTTCATTTATTTTGGTTGTGTTGCATATATTATGTCAAAAGAACACAAAAGATCTTATCAGGTCAGATTTAATCAGACATTTAATTACTTTAGTAAATAAATACTAGTTTCCTTTGAAATATTATCTACGCCTATAAGCAACAGGTTGGTCACACAGTAGCCTGTACTCAAGGTTCTTGATATAAGCAGTATGTCCCTCTGGGAGCATTTACCATTAATGCAGGTAGAATAGAATTTTGCCAAGAATTCTAGTGATGGATAACAGTCAAAAGGTAAAATGTCATAAACTAGAATATTACGTTTTTGTTACTGCATCTTAAGTCTTTTAGTTACAGTTAATCTGAGTTACCAAGTCACTTCTACTCAGTTAAATTAAATGTGTCATTTAAGCTACAGTTTACTTCAAATACATCATTCAGCTACTGCTTCAGGTTTTTCTTGTAAGATCTACCCCTTGATTTGGATCTCCACAAAACTTTAAGCATTTCTTTTTTGGCCAAAGGTCAAACTTTCCACCAAATTTCTTCAAATTTTATTCACATTTCGAGATCTTCTATTCACAAGCAAACAGAAGTGTTAATATGAGTTACTTGGCAGAAGTGCTAAAAGTGGTTTGTCTTAAAGGAGCAGTGTTTAGGTGGTGGTGGAGGAGGTGTGGTGACTTTTAAAGAGTAGAAAAGTTTAGACTGACTTTGTTAGAAATTGCCTTTGTTAGTAATGACAAAATGCTCGTGTTCACACTCCCCTGTGCCACTTGCTAATCTCACCCCTAAACACAACCAGAGTGCCGCCGCACCACAATCCTCTCACAACATCTGAGCCCAGTGTGTAGCCCAAAGGTGACATGCTGGCTCCGGCCATATGCAGCCCTTTCACCCACCACCACTCATACTGGTGTTTTGAGTGCAAGAGTCATGACTGTTGGCTGCAGGAACGCTCTGACTCACATAACCTCTCACGAAACGTCGGGCCAAAGCTCCTTCAGCCTGGGCCAAAGCGGCCTGTCTCTGCATAAGTCTCTAATTGATTTGATGGACTTACGCTCTGTTCACACCCCTTCCCCAAACAAGCAGTCCGCCCAAGATTTGTCTCCATTGAGACAAAGAGGCAGCGCCCGCCTTCTTCTCGCTAAAGCAACACTCGGCGACTGCCTGAGAAGCAGTGCCGGCCTGCCAAACTTGTTAATTTCAATGCTGGGCCTCGGGGAAGTGATTCATTGTGCTCAAATCAAGACCTCCACCCCCATTCTTCTACCAACTCTCAGGTCAAACACGGATGACTCAAGTTCAGTCTTTATTGCCAAGAGCATTGGCAGAAGGCAGTCATCGGAAACACATGTGGCCCAGAGACCCGTTACTTCTTTCTTTGTAATTATTTTGCTGTAGTACACCCAAAGCCAAACACAGTTTAACACTCCGAGGCTTCCCTAAAGATGCCTCCCCCCAAAAACAGTCTGTGTGTGTGTTGGGGGGAGCTGAAGAATGTTATATGCAAGTTACAAATAGTTGAGACAGGTAAAATTATACCTCACCCATGACCAATATGAGTCCATTTCACACATCTGTTCTACTGCATGAACTATGAATGAAATACTTTCACATGATACATTACATTCCACCTGCTTGTCCATCTGTTCTTACGTCTGTGTATGTAACTTTATGCCGTATCTCAGGAACTGCTGATCGTACACTCTAAAATTTAGTGTCCAGTTACTTACAGGATATTAATTATCTATCGGCTGTAATGAAGCACTTTGTCAGAAACTAAAGTATCACCATGGTCATGGTCAGTAAGTACTCACTGAGGCCAGAGAGCATTAAAATACTCAAAACACCCAAGTTCCAGTTTTCTCTAATTGAACACTTTTTT
>NC_047107.1:120835085-120982585 GCF_902500255.1 Thalassophryne amazonica
TGCTGTTAGATCTCAGTGCTGCATTTCATACAGTGGATCATCATATTCTACTTGATAGGCTGGAAAATCATTTTGGGATTACTGGGAGTGCCCTTGCATGGCTGACGTCATACTTGACCAGTCGTTCTCACTGTGTTTTGTACAGTAACACTACCTCTAACCTTAGTGACATGAAATTTGGGGTTCCACAGGGATCTGTCTTAGGCCCCCTGCTTTTCTCCCTTTATATCGCACCCCTTGGGCGCACATTGCGCCGTTTTGGGATTACCTTTCACTGCTATGCAGATGATACTCTGTTATACATGCCGATAATCAATCAATCAATCAATTCAATCAATTTTATTTATATAGCGCCAAATCACAACAAACAGTTGCCCCAAGACGCTTTATATTGTAAGGCAAGGCCATACAATAATTACGTAAAAACCCCAATGGTCAAAACGACCCCCTGTGAGCAAGCACTTGGCGACAGTGTGAAGGAAAAACTCCCTTTTAACAGGAAGAAACCTCCAGCAGAACCAGGCTCAGGGAGGGGCAGTCTTCTGCTGGGACTGGTTGGGGCTGAGGGAGAGAACCAGGAAAAAGACATGCTGTGGAGGGGAGCAGAGATCAGTCACTAATGATTAAATGCAGAGTGGTGCACACAGAGCAAAAAGAGAAAGAAAGAGTGCATTATGGGAACCCCCCAGCAGTCTAAGTCTATAGCAGCATAACTAAGGGATAGTTCAGGGTCACCTGATCCAGCCCTAACTATAAGCTTTAGCAAAAAGGAAAGTTTTAAGCCTAATCTTAAAAGTAGAGAGGGTGTCTGTCTCCCTGATCCGAATTGGGAGCTGATTCCACAGGAGAGGAGCCTGAAAGCTGAAGGCTCTGCCTCCCATTCTACTCTTACAAACCCTAGGAACTACAAGTAAGCCTACAGTCTGAGAGCGAAGCGCTCTATTGGGGTGATATGGTACTATGAGGTCCCTAAGATAAGAAGGGACCTGATTATTCAAAACCTTATAAGTAAGAAGAATTTTAAATTCTATTCTAGAATTAACAGGAAGCCAAAGAAGAGAGGCCAATATGGGTGAGATATGCTCTCTTCTTCTAGTCCCCGTCAGTACTCTAGCTGCAGCATTTTGAATTAACTGAAGGCTTTTCAGGGAACTTTTAGGACAACCTGATAATAATGAATTACAATAGTCCAGCCTAAAGGAAATAAATGCATGAATTAGTTTTTCAGCATCACTCTGAGACAAGACCTTTCTAATTTTAGAGATATTGCGTAAATGCAAAAAAGCAGTCTTGCATATTTGTTTAATATGCACTTTGAATGACATATCCTGATCAAAAATGACTCCAAGATTTCTCACAGTATTACTAGAGGTCAGGGTAATGCCATCCAGAGTAAGGATCTGGTTAGACACCATGTTTCTAAGATTTGTGGGGCCAAGTACAATAACTTCAGTTTTATCTGAGTTTAAAAGCAGGAAATTAGAGGTCATCCATGTCCTTATGTCTGTAAGACAATACTGCAGTTTAGCTAATTCGTGTGTGTCCTCTGGCTTCATGGATAGATAAAGCTGGGTATCATCTGCGTAACAATGAAAATTTAAGCAATGCTGTGTAATAATACTGCCTAAGGGAAGCATGTATAAAGTGAATAAAATTGGTCCTAGCACAGAACCTTGTGGAACTCCATAATTAACCTTAGTCTGTGAAGAAGATTCCCCATTTACATGAACAAATTGTAATCTATTAGACAAATATGATTCAAACCACCGCAGTGCAGTGTCTTTAAAGCTATGGCATGCTCTAATCTCTGTAATAAAATGTTATGGTCAACAGTATCAAAAGCAGCACTGAGGTCTAACAGAACAAGCACAGAGATGAGTCCACTGTCTGAGGCCATAAGAAGATCATTTGTAACCTTCACTAAAGCTGTTTCTGTACTATGATGAATTCTAAAACCTGAGTGAAACTCTTCAAATAGACCATTCCTCTGCAGATGATCAGTTAGTTAGAGAAAAGGAAGGTTGGAGATTGGCCTATAATTAGCTAAGATAGCTGGGTCAAGTGATGGCTTTTTAAGTAATGGTTTAATTACTGCCACCTTAAAAGCCTGTGGTACATAGCCAGCTAATAAAGATAGATTGATCATATTTAAGATCGAAGCATTAAATAATGGTAGGGCTTCCTTGAGCAGCCTGGTAGGAATGGGGTCTAATAGACATGTTGATGGTTTGGATGAAGTAACTAATGAAAATAACTCAGACAGAACAATCTGAGAGAAAGAGTCTAACCAAATACCGGCATCACTGAAAGCAGCCAAAGATAACGATACGTCTTTGGGATGGTTATGAGTAATTTTTTCTCTAATAGTTAAAATTTTATTAGCAAAGAAAGTCATGAAGTCATTACTAGTTAAAGTTAAAGGAATACTCGGCTCAATAACTGCTGGTAATCTTGTTCACATAAAATCCTTAGAAGATTGCCTTGCAGCAGTGAGAAGTTGGATGTCTAGAAACTTCCTACTTTTAAACTCTGACAAGTCTGAAATGATGGTTCTTGGTCCAGTGAGACATCGGCATCAATTTGACCAGTTAACGCTCAGCCTCGGCTCGTGTGTCATACATCACACTGACAAAGTGAGGAACCTTGGGGTAATTTTTGATCCTTCGTTGTCCTTTGGCCTCCACATTAGAAATATTACTATGACTGCTTTCTTCCACCTGTGAAATATAGCGAAGATTCGTCCCATCCTGTCTATGGCTGATGCTGAGACCCTGATCCATGCATTTTTTGTGGCAAGATGGCACCAGCGTGTACCGGCAGTCGTCTACCTGCTCTGCGTTTTCTGTTGGTTATTGCTGTGTTATTTATTCTTGTGAAAGCATCACTGGATTGCTAGTGTATGATCGCCAGGCACTCATTGATCTCAAACTTTCTCACGAGCTGGTTCTACGGAACATTTTTGGGGACCAAACATCCAGATTCCCTACTCCCTTGAGCTCTGTACCTGCTTATCTGCTGCGCTCACCTGTCTTCACACGGAGGAAGCGACCCAGAAAGCGCGGGAAACGCAGAGGTGTCCTTGTGAAAATTAAGGCTCACTGGAGGTCCAACCGTGGAATTGTCCCTTTCTTCAGGACTCCTGGATTCCCAGTAATTAGAAGATCGTATGGGTTACGATGGATCCAGCCCGTGTTCCCTGCGCGTTTGGACACCGGCCTGCGTCATCTGCCGCTTCCAGCACCTCAGCTCAAACGCCGGGTGAAGCGCCGTGGGGTGGATTTTGGCGCCCTCCGGCCGCTGTGCCGCTGCTCCTCGCGGGTCTGTGAAACTGTCATTACGCCTTGGCCTGTTGAATGCTAGATCGCTAGCTAACAAAACGTTTTTATTGAAAGATTTCTTTACATCGCGCAAACTGGATATAATGCTGCTCACAGAGACCTGGCTCCAAGTCGGTGAGTCTTCACCTTTCTCCGAGCTTTTACCCCCTTCATGCCTTTACTTTAGTACGCCTCGGATGACTGGCAGAGGCGGTGGGCTAGCTACTGTATATAAAGAAAGCTACACCTGTCGGCGGGTACCGGCAGATCTGTTTTCCAGCTTTGAACTGCAGACTTTTGTGATAAGCTCTGATATTCCAGTCCTGTGCGCACTGGTGTATCGCCCTCCAAAGCCAAATAAAGACTTCATTCAGGACTTTACTGACTTTGTGGCCAGCTTATCATTGAATTACGATCACTTTCTGATTGTTGGGGATTTTAATATCCACGTCTGTTGCGAATCCAAGCCGATGGTTAAAGACTTCTTGGATTTGATTGACTCTTTTAATTTGACTCAGTCTGTGTCAAGCTGTACGCACGAGAAGGGGCATATTTTGGACATTGTGCTCTCTTTCGGTCTTAATCCTAATGTAATTGAGATTTGTGAAACCCACTTCTCTGATCACTTTGCTGTTTTATTCTCTGTAGCGTTGTCTCAGACCGTGGTCAGTCCGTGCGCCACAGCGCGCCGGGTGCGCACATTCAATACTGAGTCAACCGCCCTGTTTTCTGATGCTTTTCATGAAACGTATAGAAACGACTCAGATAACGCAACTCCCGATGAACTCCTTTCTTATTTTAAAGGTGCGTGCACCAAGGCTTTGGACTCTGTGGCTCCTTTACGGCTGAAGCACTTAAAGCCCACGGCACAGACTTGGCTAAACGAGCGCACTCGTGAACTCAGGCGCTCTTGTAGGCACGCTGAGCGACAATGGAAAAAAGATCATCTTCACGTTTCCTTGCAAATACTGAGGGACAGACTGTCTGAGTATCAGAGAGCAGCTAAAGCTGCTAAAACTAGATTCATGTCATTCATTTTCTCTCTTATTTCAGAGATAAAACCTCTGATCTTAGATCATGTCCTGTATCTGAGGTGGAGTCAGCAGATCCATCCATGTGTCATGCTGTTTTTGATTGTTTTAATCCGTTATCTGTTTGTGAGCTGACTAAAATTGTTAATCATCTTAAGTCTTCTTCCTGCACTTTGGACATTGTTCCAGGTCATTTGTTTAAAGATGTTTTTCAGTGTATTGGTCCATTCATTGCTGAACCTGTGAACGCTTCTCTATCAAGTGGCTGTTTTCCGTCAGCTCTTAAACGTGCTGTAGTCCAGCCGCTCATCAAAAAGAGCAGTCTTGACCCAAATGTGTTGTCCAACTATAGACCGATCTCTAAATTACCATTTGTGTCTAAAGTCTTAGAGAAAGCTGTTTATGACCAATTGCAGGCTTATCTGGATCTTAATGAAATAGGGGAGAAGTTTCAGTCTGGTTTTAAATTAAGACACAGTACTGAAACAGCCCTTTTAAAAGTTTTCAATGACCTTCTTTTAACTGTTGATGCTGGGAACTCTGCAGTTCTTCTGCTTTTAGATTTATCTGCAGCCTTTGACACAGTGGATCACAGTGTCCTTGTGACTCGCCTCGAGACGCACATAGGTATTAAGGGTTCAGCGCTGAATTGGTTTCGGTCCTATCTTTCCAACAGAAGTTTTTCTGTTAATGTAGGACAGTACTCTTCCTCTGTGTCTCCTCTTAAATATGGCATGCCCCAGGGCTCAATTTTAGCACCACTTCTCTTTGCTTTATACATGATCCCTCTTGGGTCTGTTTTTAAAAAGCATAAAGTCTGTTTTCATTGTTTTGCAGACGACATTCAGATTTACCTTCCTGTAATTTCGTGTTATACCCAGGCTGCTGTAAAAATACTACAGGACTGTCTAAATGATGTACAAGTCTGGATGAGAGCTAATTTTCTGAATCTTAATAAAAATAAAACTGAGATTTTAGTGTTCGGGCAAAGTAACCCTCTACAACAGGGGTGGGCGTCGAGGGCCGAGACACTGCAGGTTTTCCGTGTAACCAATCACCTCAGCAGGTGGGTTGCTGATGAGCTTCTGCTCTGAACATAAACACCTGGTTGTCAATGAAATCACCTGCTGAAACACCTGATCTTTAATGAAATCACCTGCTGAGGCGATTGGTTGCATGGAAAACCTGCAGTGTCTCGGCCCTTTATGGCACATGATTGCCCATCTCTGCTCTACAAGGACAAGACAGTTTAAGTCTAGACTGAAAACTCTTCTCTTCTCCCTGGCTTTCAACACTGGCTAAGTGGTGTATGCTTTGCTATGCTATTTTGCTCTGTATTTTAGATTATTTATTTATTTATTTTATTCTTTTCCTTTAATATTTTACACTTTTGTATTGCTATTATTGTGAAGCACTTTGGTCAGCTGCAGCTGTGTTTTAAAAGTGCTATATAAATAAATTTGAATTTGAATTGATCTCTTCTAGATTGGACTGCTGCAATGTTCTATTTTCTGGTTTACTGCAGTCTTGCATTAGGGGTCTCCAATTGGTTCAAAATGCTGCAGCCAGACTTTTGACACGAAGCAGAAAGTTCAACCACATTGCACCCATTTTAGCATCCCTTCACTGGCTTCCTGTCCCAGTGAGATCAGATTTTAAGGTTCTGCTACTAACCTATAAAATTATTCATGGACTGGCACCTCCCTACCTAGCTGACCTAATTAAACCTTACGTACCGGCCCGGGCTTTACGTTCTCAGGGTGCAGGACTACTTTGTGTCCCTAAAGTGAATAAGAAGTCTGCGGGTCACAGAGCTTTCTCTTATCATGCCCGTTCTGTGGAATGGTCTCCCTGCATCAATAAAACAGTCAGATTCTGTGGACATTTTCAAGTCCAGACTTAAGGCGCGCTTATTTTCCCTTTCATATGGCTAGCATACTGGTACAGTTTTGTTTTATGCTTTTTACTCTTTTAATTCATTTATTAGTAATTGGAGCGGCCTGCGGCCTCAACTTTACCTAAATTCTGGGGTCTTTTAGTGAAGTTTAGGGCTAGTGGCCGGCGATCACCTTAGTATTTCTCTGTTTTCTTGTTTAATGCTGGCAAATTATACAGTATTTTTTGTCTTTCTGATGCCTGATTCTGTTTTTTTCTCTCTGTTTAAGGTGCAGCTCCATCCAGAGATGGGAGTTGTATTTGCGTTGGCGATCCTCCTGTCCTGTGCGCCAATAGCATTTTTTGTATATTGTTCTGTGAATTGTTCTGTAATTTATGTTTGTAGCATGGCCCAAGCAGAGGGTCACCCCTTTGAGTCTGGTCTGCTTGAGGTTTCTTCCTCAGAGGGAGTTTTTCCTTACTACTGTTGCTCTGGGGGTTGGTAAGGTTAGACCTTACCTGTGTGAAGCGCTTTGAGGCAACTCTGTTGTGATTTGGCGCTATATAAATGAAAATAAATTGAAATTGAAATTAAATTGACTGAATCCACAAAACCAAGAATACAAACAAAAAAAACAGCAAAATATAAAATGCATTAGATCAAGAAAGTCATCTTCTGTGTTTGTTTATAGGTATGAAGCCTCCTCAGGAGAGACAGTTAATCCTGGTGGCCAACGCTCACATGCACTGGGACCCCGAGTACTCAGACGTCAAACTGATTCAGACTATGATGTTCCTGTCTGAGCTGAAGAGTATTGGTGAGGCAGCCTCGAGCGCCGTGGCAACCAGCTCCCCTACCTCTGACCTGTCTTCGATCCCCATCGTCCTGTGTGCTGACCTCAACTCGCTGCCTGACTCCGGTATGGTTTCTGCTTGTTTCTTGTTAGAATCCATCCAGAATAGTAATAAATTATGGTTTCAATCATCACATTGCTTTAGTCTAACAATTATGCATTTTGCATTTGAGCAGCAGGTGGCAGTGCAAAACACAAAACAATTTCCTTCTATGCCAGAAGTTAAAATTGTCAATAGTTGAGATTGAGGTGGAGGCGGGGCTTGAGACATTGTTCAAACACTAATGGTACATATGTGTGTGTGAAGGGGCATACAGACTTTTCTTAAAATCCATTCTTTGTCCTGCTCCTGGCAATACATTTCCTGTTTCTCTCTGTTGCTACACTTTCATGACCTCACTGAATAACTAGATGTGCACTCATGACAGTGCAGAACTCTGCCCCCACCCAAATGTCCCATCATGCAAAAGTCAAGCAAAGTCTTGTTTTGCAGGTCTGCACTAAAATGTCATGCTGTCTTGTGTTTCACCAGATCTGAGTGGAATCTGTTTTACTTCTTGAAAATTCCATATCCAATTGTGGTATTCCTTTTGTTAACGTGGTGCACTTTGGGAACTGAAGTGATGTCTTGCGTCGCTCAGGTGTGGTGGAATACCTGAGCAATGGCGGCGTTGCCGAGAACCACAAGGACTTCAAGGAGCTGCGCTACAGCGAATGTTTGACCAACTTCAGCTGCAACGGCAAGAACGGCAACTCCGACGGGAGCATCACGCATAGCTTCCAGCTGAAGAGTGCTTACGACAGCAACGTGATGCCTTTCACCAACTACACGTATGACTTCAAGGTAAAACCCATCCAAACACTCTGCATCCAACGTGCACAAACTAGGAGAGCTGAATTTGTGTTTGTCTGAGCTGGGGTGTTTTTGGAACTGACAATATAAATTATATGAAAATGGCACCATTCTTCAGGTAAAATCTACCCGGCTGCTACGACGGCTCTTTTGGCTCAGCATCTGTTTGTTTTTAAATGTTTTGTTGTTGGTGGTTTTTTAAATATGGTCATGTTTTTGGTGACTAATAATATGGCCCATCGCTGTTGCGAAGGGTCATTCCATGTCAATTCAACGAGGGCCTCACGCACTTTCTCAGATTTTCTTTAAATTTTAATCAAATATTCCCAGACCATTCAGAACAACACATCTGAAGTTTGAGGCCTGTAGGCCAAGTAGTTTCTGAGATATGGCCAGTTTAGTGTGCATGGGGTCTGCCGTTTTTAGGCAAAAATTATGGCCGTCATTTCTGGAGCCATGTTCAAGGTAGAATATCTCAGCAAATAATGGACTTAGAGGCCTGAAATTTTCTGTGGCAGTTGTCATGGACACCCAGACTTTGACTATAGTCAAACAACAGACATTGACACTAAACTGTGAAGTTTATGTATGCTCAAACTATGGAAAATGTTACATCGACTATGTTTGAGACACTGAAGCATACCATTACACTCAAATAAGCCTTTCCATTTCTTGGCTCCTTAATGCCAGCTATACTGGCTGTGAAATATGTAAAGTTGGCATATCTGTGGTAAACAGTTATTGTGGGAGAAACCTCTGAAATGTGAAAAAAAAAAATTGTGACCCTAAAATAATAATAAAACTTTTCAAACTGATTCCATTTTGAAGGTATTGATATCTACTTCATGTGTTATAAATATGGCCTTCTTTATGAAACTCCTTCCTGGATAATTTAAGCATCCAATTATGGCTAATTTGTGCACTCGCGAATGTATTTCCAGTGCTGAAAAGACAATTTCATTTTAATTGTCTCTGTCCTCTGTACTTGTCTAAATCATCTCAATCTCACCTCTCCTGGCTTTGTTTCCAAATTGTCCTGCTTGTGCGAACCCTCTATGCTAATTCCTAATCCTGTTCGATCTTGTCACTCCCAAACAAAATTGTAGCATCTTCAGCTCTGCTTCCCGTCTTTCTGTTAGTGCCATCGTCTCTAAGCAGTACAACATAGCTGGTCCCACAACCGTGTTGTAGACTTTCCCCGTCACTCCTGCAGATATTCTTTTGTCACAAATCACTCCTGTCACCTTTCTCTACCCACTCCACCCTGCCTGCACTCTTTTCTTCGCCTCTCTACCACACTCTCCATTACACTCTCATTACTTTGGAAAGATGACCTCAGGAAAGATGAACTCATCTACTTTCACCACCTCTACTCCTTGTAACTGCACTATTCCACTGGTCTTCCTCTCATTCACACACATGTACTCAGTCTTGCTCCTACTGCCTTTCATTCTCCTTCTCTCCAGAGTGTATCTCCACATCTCTCTTATTCCAGATTCCAAGAAACAATTTTGCTTTAGAACATGTAAAAAAAACTTTGACTTGACTTAAAACTTTGTTACCAACATGGCGGTATGAGAATTTTTTTCTTTGGATATGGTCAGAAATCTAATAGTATAGTTAGGCATCATGATAAATGCCATAGACTCAGCTATGGCCAGCTCTCCACAATTTCTCTTATACTCACTCGACTGGTAAGCCACTGAAAGCCGAGATAGGCATGTCCCAACTTGTCCTCTGACACTCCAAAACGGAGGTGTTCTTTGTCTCGCTCCATCAGCGGCTCCGTCGTGACGCACGAAGCCTCCGTGCGGCTTTCCATGACAAAATCTCTTGTTAAAAGTGAAATCTGCTGGAAAATGGCTGATGTCCAGCTCTTGTGATATCAGAGAAATTGCACACGATGGTCCCGGATCGACACAGCCGTCCGTTTAGAAATGAAATGGTGGTTTCTGCCTGTCAATCGCGGCTTGGAGCGCGGCATGCCGTGCGCCATTGTGGGCCGTCCTTAAAGCGGTAGTAACACTCCTTAATCTCTGTGAAGCCCATAAAATTTTCACCGAAAGCCATGTGAATTTTCTGAATGGTTTCCAGCTGCCTGTCTCTAACAGTTTCTGAAAATATTCTGATGGAACAAAGCCCAAATCATTCCGCCATTTCCTCGCAATGAAAAAACGACGAGGGGGGTGGACCAGTGCTCACTCAAAGCCTGCCCACAGGTAAATGACGCAACCGATCGGCGTGAAAAAACTCACGCATGCGCACGAAGGTTCAAGCTTGGCTGACTTAAAAACATATGAATCAAATCCATATATTTTTTGCATAAAATAACAAGGTCGGATACTTTTCTCACAGACCTCGTATACTGTTTATCTATAGCCAGAAACTGTTAAAATAAAGACTGTCAGATTTGCACTTTTTCTGATGGTCTTTGAACTCAACATGTGCACCAAAAGGTCAATATCTGCACAGAGCAATTGGCTGGTGCCTTTATTTACAGTAGTTTTCAGAATAATAGTAGTGCTATGTGACTAAAAAGCTTAATCCAGGTTTTGAGTATATTTCTTATTGTTACATGGGAAACAAGGTACCAGTAGATTCAGTAGATTCTCACAAATCCAACAAGACCAAGAATTCATGATATGCACACTCTTAAGGCTATGAAATTGGGCTATTAGTAAAAAAAGTAGAAAAGGGTGTGTTCACAGTAATAGTATGTGGCATTCAGTCAGAGTTCGTCAATTTTGTGGAACATACAGGTGTGAATCAGGTGTCCCCTATTTAAGGGTGAAGCCAGCACCTGTTGAACATGCTTGCCCCTTTTAAAGCCTGAGGAAAATGGGACGTTCAAGACATTGTTCAGAAGAACAGTGTAGTTTGATTAAAAAGTTGATTGGAGAGGGGAAAACGTATACGCAGGTGCAAAAAATTATAGGCTGTTCATCTACAATGATCTCCAATGCTTTAAAATGGACAAAAAAACAGAGACACAAGAAAATGTAAAACAACCATCAAAATGGATAGAAGAATAACCAGAATGGCAATGGCTGACCCATTGATCAGCTCCAGGATGATCAAAGACAGTCTGGAGTTACCTGTAAATGCTGTGACAGTTAGAAGATGCCTGTGTGAAGCTAATTTATTTGCAAGAATCCCCCGCAAAGTCCCTCTGTTAAATAAAAGATATGTGCAGAAGAGGTTACAATTTGCCAAAGAACACATCAACTGGCCTAAAGAGAAATGGAGGAATATCTTGTGGACTGATGAGAGTAAAATTGTTCTTTTTGGGTCCAAGGGCCGCAGACAGTTTGTGAGACGACCCCCAAACTCTGAATTCAAGCCACAGTGAAGACAGTGAAGCATGGTGGTGCAAGCATCATGATATGGGCATGGTTCTCCTACTATGGTGTTGGGCCTATATATCGCATACCAGGTATCATGGATCAGTTTGGATATGTCAAAATACGTGAAAAGGTCATGTTGCCTTATGCTGAAGAGGACATGCCCTTGAAATGGGTGTTTCAACAAGACAATGACCCCAAGCACACTAGTAAATGAGCAAAATCTTGGTTCCAAACCAACAAAATTAATGCCTCGCAGATGTGAAGAAATCATGAAAACTGTGGTTATACAACTAAATACTAGTTTAGTGATTCACAGGATTGCTAAAAAGCAGTTTGAACATAATAGTTTTGAGTTTGTAGCGTCAACAGCAGATGCTACTATTATTGTGAACACCCCCTTTTCTACTTTTTTTACTAATAGCCCAATTTCATAGCCTTAAGAGTGTGCATATCAAGAATGCTTGGTCTTGTTGGATTTGTGAGAATCTACTGAATCTACTGGTACCTTGTTTCCCATGTAACAATAAGAAATATACTCAAAACCTGGATTGATCTTTTGAGTGACATTGCACTACTATTATTCTGAACACTACTGTATATCTTACACAGGTCTGTAGCCCAAACTACAGTGCCCTCTATCTTTAAGTCTGTCATCATTGTTCCAGTACCCAAACACTCCACAGCCAAGGAACTGAAGGAACTCCACCCTGTTGCCTGGCCCCCATCATTGCACTGGACCTCTCACAACTTCATTTCAGCTTTTAACACTGTTATCAAATCAATTTTATTTATATAGCGCCAAATCACAACAAACAGTTTCCCCAAGGCGCTTTATATTGTTATCCCCTCCAGACTCCAGCAAACCACTCTGTAACTGGATTCTGGACTTTCTAACAGACCCCAGGCTGTTAAACTGGGAAGCTTGTCCTCCTCCACAATCACACTGAACACAGGCACACCGCAAGGCTGTGTGCTGAGTCCCTGCTCTATTCTCTATTCACCCACAACTCTTTATTGTTCCAACGCCATAATCAAGTTCGCAGATGATACCACAGTGTTGAGTCTGATTAGAGGGGCATATGAAATGAGAGGTTTAGCACTTGGTTGCGTGGTGCAAAGACAATAGCTTGGCACTCTCTGAGGTGTGGTACGACAACTGCACTGCTACCGACCATAAAGTACTACAAAGGGTTGTGAGATCTGCCCAAAGGACCATTGGCTCCAAGCTCCCCCTCCTCCCCCATCCATAACATTTACCATAAAGGCTGCCTGAACAAAACCAGACCCATTGTTAAGCATGTCACTCGGCCTAACCATGGTCTTGTCACCCTCCTACAGGAGATACAGGTACCTGTGCACCCGCACAAGCAGGCTCAGGAACAGCTTCTTCCCAGAGGCTGTTGCACTGCTGAATAAAACTCCACCTCCTGTCTCGCACTAGATGTACCTCTGTACGGCATCTGTCCCTGCACACCTTGAACCAGTTTACACAAATCCTGTGCAATATATTTTATATTTATCCTGTAATGACCTCAGTGCAATAAACTGCACTCTTGTATATATCTATTCATACATTGTTGTATGCAGCACTATTTGTTTGTCACTGTAGTCACCTATAACTACTACTGTACTTACCCATCTGTATATTATCCATCTCCTATTTGTCTACGTCACTCCTAACTCTACACATTACTTGATTTGAACTATTTAATTGCTTTTCTTTCACTTCTGGTTAGATGTCGGCTGCATTTCATTGGCCCTGTACCTGCACTCTGCACAATGACAAAGTTTAATCTAATCTGATCTAAAAAAAGATTGTCATGAGAAAGAATCAAATCCAATCTTAAACTGGTGATATTTAATCAAAAATCAATTTATGCTGTGTTGTGTTAAAAAAAAAAAAAGCTTAAAATTGAGCGTGTTTGATTTACAAAATAATCTGTGCTCGTCAGCGCAGTTATGAAGCTTCACATGAGTCAGTCACATGACCAGAAGTCTACTGATGTTTGAATTTCAGGCCGAGGAAAAGTGAAAGAATTGAAAGCTATGTTGAGAGAGAAAGTAGCACAGAAAGAGAAATCTTTGTGTGTGTGTGTCTATCTATATACGTATATATCTATATATATATCTATATATATACACCAACCATCGTGTGCTCTTTCTCTGGTTATCACAAGAGCTGGACATCAGCCATTTTCCGGCAGATTTCACTTTTAACAAGAGATTATGTCATGGAAAGCCGCGTGGAGGCTTCGCGCGTCACGACCGATTCGCTTTGGAAGCGAGACAAAGGAACACCTCCATTTCGGCGTGTCAGAGGACAAGTTTGGACATGTCCAGCTCGGCTTTCAATGCTTACCAGTCCAGTAAGTATCAGTGAAATTGTGGAGCTGGACATGTCCAAACTTGTCCTCTGACACGCCGAAATGGAGGTGTTCCTTTGTCTCGCTTCCAAAGCGAATTGGTCGTGACGCGCGAAGCCTCCGCGCGGCTTTCCATGACAAAATCTCTTGTTAAAAGTGAAATCTGCCGGAAAATGGCTGATGTCCAGCTCTTGTGATAACCAGAGAAAGAGCACACGACGGTCTCATATCCACAGAGTCATCCGTTTAGAAATGGTCCGGTGGCTTGTGCCGCGTCTTCGCAGCTCGGAGCGCGGCACACCGAGTGTCCTTAAAGGGGTCCTTAAAGCTGTACTAACAGACCTTATTCTCTGTGAAGCCCGTAAAATTTTCACCGAAAGCCAGATAAATTTTTCGAATGGTTTCCAGGTGCCAGTCTCTAACAGCTTCTGAAAAAATTCTGATGGAAAAAAGTCCTTTTCATTCCGCCATTTCCAGACAATGAAAATCCGACGAGGGCGCGGGACCACTCCTTCCCAAGGCGTGCTCACAGGCGAATGACGTCACTGACAGGCGTGGAAAAACTCACGCATGCGCACGAGGGTTCAAGCATGTCTGACTTAAAAACATATGAATGAAATCCATATAGTTTTTAAAAAAAATAAAAAGGACCGTTACTTTATTGACAGACCTCGTATGTCCAAACTTTTGTGTGTGTGTGTGTGTGTGTGTGTGTGTGTGTGTGTGTGTGTACATGCATAGAATACAAATCAATTTTAGAACTGCTTGATAGATGTCAGTTCTGTGAGATTTGCAGAATCTTGACTGAAACTGTGATGTGAAAGCAGCTTGTGTTTGTGTCCGCAGGGCGTGATCGATTACATCTTCTTCTCTAAGACCCACATGAGCGTCCTGGGCCTGCTGGGGCCGCTGGACAGCCAGTGGCTGGTCGACAACAGCATCACGGGCTGTCCCCACCCCCACATCCCCTCGGACCACTTCTCCCTGCTGGCCCAGCTGGAGCTGCACCCGCCCCTCCCCCACTCGCTCAACCCCCTCAACGGGCTGCACCTGCCGGTCCACAGGTAGTGACGCCAGACAAAGGAAAGCCCCGCCCACCCTTCAGACACTTTGTTTCCCCACCTGTCTCCAACTTTATAAGGACCCTGTACAGTTCCACTCCCCTGCCCCCCAATTATGTTAAATCTCCCTGACATCCTACCAGAAGGAGTGAAGTATTCACTCGCTGTTGCTCCTCTTCCTTTTCGGCACATTGTATTTTTTTTTTCCTCCCTTTGTCTTTGATGAGGCTTGATACCAAATGCTGGGTTTGGGAGACCGTTGCTAAATCATTTGTCTGTCTTCATCATTTATCTACGGAGATTTTGGGGTTACTAATTTAACCCCAGTTTCTCCAGATATGTGATGAAGACGGCTTGCAGATTTTGCAGTGAATTAACAAACTTTAATGCTTATTATTATTATTATTGTTGTTATTATTTGCATTCTTTTTCAGATAAATTTGCATAACATCCAACTTTGATTTAACAGTCCTTTTTTTTTTTCTTCATTGATATTTTTCATGACAAAATTATGATCCTGTTTGAGCAATGTAAAGTTTTGACATAAATGTTTGGCTTAAAATTTCTGGGGGGGAAAAGTTGTTTAACTCAAAATTCAAAACAGTCAGGAGGTGGGGGGAACTCCCACTTTCAGATTTTTGGATTAAATGCTCCTTTTAATCCTGGTTTCACTGACAATTAATTTTAATGAAAGAAGCACATCTAAATCTAAGATATGAATGTTCTGATTAAAGTTTTGTAAACAGAGGCCTATATTTTTGTTCAGTCAGCGGAGGAAAAACCAAAAAGCTTGTTTTTTGTTTGTTTTTATTTAAATGTGAGTAGATGTGGTTTCTAAGTGAAAATGATGGATGTGGCTTTTTAAAGTGAGATGATGTCATCGTTAAGACTGTGGCTGTTTAAATGGCACCGAGCTGTATCAGTGTGTAATTTTAAAGCACCACGTTTTGACTTTAAAGTCTGTTTTGTTTTTTTCCCGTAAGTTCTTTAAAGCTTCTGTTCAAACATGACTCTTACATAATGAGCAATAATGATCATTGTATTTACTTCCTGTCAAACCACAAAGTTGCACATTTTATTTGTAAATATCTCAGAAAGATGAGATCTGGATTTCAAGATCTGCATTTTGCAGGTTTACTGCCGCGTTGTCGTCTCAGTGAACACAGAAATACTTTATATGGGTTAAAGTCTATAGAAGTGACTTTTAGTAGCTCAGTCGATAGCCTGCTTGTCCTTTATCCAAAGCGTTACTTTGATCTGCGATGGCTTCCAAGTGAGGTGTCCTTGGGAAAGAAGGTAAAAAGTGCTCAGTCTTGGTGGACTGAACCCCCAAATGATCCTGTAAAAAAAGTTGTAGCGAAACAAGTCGACTCATGATTTTTTTTTTTTTGTTTGTTTTTTTTTTAATACACATCTGCCACCAGATGGTTTTAATTTATTACAAATTGTTCTACAAAGTGCATCACCTGGTTTAAAGTGATTTTAAATGGCTTTGAATCACCAGTTTGAACTGGGTTAAACCTCTTTTATTTGGCCTTGAAACCAGATGTTTGAACTAGATTATAATGCTTTTAAAATGGCCTTAAAACATTAGTTTGAACTAGTTTAAATCGATTTTTAAACTGGCTTAAACAGCTTTAAACCAGGAGTGTGAACTACAGTAAAGTGCTTTTCAAGGGTCTTCAACTGATTAACTGGTTATAAGTGGGTTTTGAATGGTTTGAAACTAGACATTTCAATTGGTTTTAAATGGCAAACTGGTTTTATGTTGACTTAAAGGCATTACATTTTACAAATTGGCTATTGAAAAATCTACAAAATGTGTTTAGGACAGTTGCGTCAAAAAGAGATCGTATTTTGTGATATTGTGATGAACTTTGTTTTTTCACTACTTTGTTATTTTATAAACCAGTCATTAAACAAACTGCTCAATTTTCAATATATGAGTAGTTTGCCCGGTTGGGGGCAAATTGATAGTTTAAAATGTGTGCCTGGAAGAAACTTACAAACACAAAATCAGCACTGATTATATTAATTATAGGAAATTGGCATTTGGCAAAACTGTAGATAATCTGTCATTTTTATTTGTTAAATACTGAAATGGTTTAAGAAGCTGTCAGTCGCTTCAGTTACTGATCTGTCTGTAGTTGTCCCCCCCCCCCCCAGCTTGCTTGAAAGTTCTGTCGCATGTCTGTGTGAATTTGTTCAACTTTATTTTTTATATATGGGTCTGTTTCTTTCAGGATCTCTGTTTTTATTGAAACTTTCAAATATTTTAAGTTGAACAACCATCCGTTTGTCTGCAGGCTGCTGCTGAAACCTGTTTGTTTATTGACCAACAATCTTCAGAAATAACCGTTTAAATCAGACACTAAAACTATTCTGTTCTAATGTCTCAAATATAGAAATTTACATCACTTTTATCTCTGCTTTACTTATCTATAAATACAGATATCTTATAGTTTTGGACTGTTGCAAGTTAAAATCTTTTTACTCTAACAGCTGAATACCCGCATCAATCACTTTATTAGCTGGTAACGGGAAATGATGAAAATGTCTTTTGGTGTGACAAGTTGTTTTCACTGTAAAGTGTTTAAGTACAAGTTTACTGAAGAACTGAGGATTTCTTCCATTTGTATGGAAGAAATCGTCCCTTCATGCTGAAGATTTATCATTGTTTTTGGTTTTATTTGTTTAAGCTGATCTTCAGTCTTAGAGTTGGTAAGAAATTGTTTTTCAAAACAATTACATTTGGAAAATACTGCTGGCGAATTGTGACCCGGAGTTGAATGTACTTACTAAAGGTTGGAATTGTTTTTTAAGTTTGTGCATTTGTTCTTTCAGATGATTAAATTGAAAGCCATTTAAGTAATCATTCAGGACCATTCTGAGCTGTTAAATGTGTCATTGGAGACACACAAAAAAATAAATAAAATGTTGGTAAAACTTAGATGGCAAATTCAAAACTTAAAAATCAATACAAACCATTGGAATCAGTCATTGTTTTGATACGTTATTCTTCCTTTAATATTAGTTCCTAATTGGCATCTGTAATTTGACTCTGAGGCTAAAGACAAAAAAAATAAGATGAACATGGCTGACAGTTTGAAACACACTTATGTCAAATCATGGTGTTGAAATTGCCATCAAGTATCAGCTGTGAGGCTGATGGGACATTTTACACAAATCTCTGCAATATAGCGCCGAAGTGCCGCTGCCTTTCCCAGTTAACCTCTGGTCTGTGAGCATCTAGATTTTTTTTTTTTCCTCTTTCTACAAGTCATTTATCTTTTCTGTCCATGTTGAACAACTTTGACTGAAGTTCCACATAAATGTTGAACACTATAATTTATTAAATTTCTAACCTTACAGCTCTGTTTCATGTAAACCTGAAATCTATTCAATGCCAAATGTGGGTTAAAAAAAAAACATTAATTGTCCCACATTTTGTAACATTCAGCCTTCTTACATTGCAAATACAAACTTATTTTAGAAGCTGAAGTATTTTCAACTTTCGGACTATAATGAATTGTAGCAATAAGCGCTAAATTCCGACCAGGAGGTGAAAGTAACAAATGAAAATATGAACATAATGAAAATGCATATGAATTCGAAAAATTCCATTTTAATATTGATTAACATTTGTTATTAATACCAAGCTGACATTTATAGTACCACCTACAGAAAGGCGATTCTTCATTTACACTCTAAAATTTAAATTCATCATCTAATAAAAGTGTTTTCATAGGTGGAAATAATAAAAAAAAAAATAAACTAGAGTGATTAAGTTGTAAAATGAAAAATGGAGTGATAAATATACTATTATTATTATATAGCTGCGACACTACGTGCACTCTGATTGGCCGATTTCCAGTCTGGTATTTTCCTATATCAGACCAGTTACGATGATAATCGGTCCAGAACGCGTATCACATTCGTTACAAACCAGAAAGCCAAGAACACGATTAAAAAAAAGTCGGACATGAATATACTCCATAAATATCTAAATGGCATCGGAAAAAACACAGCTTGAAACTTACCAGCTAACAACCGAGCAAGTTCCTCATGGAAGCGAAGCAAACAGGTCTGACGATGAGCCGTCAACAGCTTTAATATTCGGGTGATACCGCATAATGAATGAAGTATTAACTGTTTCTCACATGGGACCATGCTAACACTCGGCCCGTATGTACACCTTGGGCTGATATTTTCCCGTTCAGACCTTGAGCTTAGTTAATAATCCTTTAGTATTCATATTGCACTGTACTCGGGGAGGTGATGGTCTAGTGGTTAAGGTGTTGGGCTTGAGTCCAGAAGATCATGGGTTCAAATCCCTGCCTGACTGGAAAATCACTGAGGGCCCTTGGGCAAGGCCTTTAATTCCCTATTGCTCTCGGTGTGTAGTGAGCGCCTTGTATGGCAGAACCCTGACATCGGGGTGAATGAGAGGCATAATTGTAAAGCGCTTTGAGCGTCTGATGCAGATGGAAAAGCGCTATATAAATGCAGTCCATTTACTCAACTGACATTTCTCGTACAGCAAGCATTTTTTTGTTGTTACTTCTGCCAAATCTGCAGGCAATATTTTTGTTTTTGTTGGGGGGGGGGGGCGTTTGTTTAGTTGCTTTTATTTTCCCTCTTGTAGGTCGAATGTGTGGCACTCTTGAAAATGTCAAGAGTCAAGCTTTTCACAAAGTGTGTATATTTGTGTTTTTTTTTGTTCTGAGCGCAAGTAACAACAAAAATGTCATTCCGTAATTGAAAAATGTCAGTTGGGAATGGTTACTGATACACTAGGAAATATTTCATGCCATTGTTACCCTCTAATTCTTACACATTTTTATCATATTTTTATTTTATTACTTTCACCCATCACAAGTTTGTACATAAAAAGCAAAAGGCAACGTAAGTGCCCCCTGATGTCAGAATTATCTAAAAATTTGTTTGATAAACTTTTCGGTACAGCCTTCAGTCTTGACATGGGTTTAAAAATAACTTGACAGTGCTAGCGACAGTACAAAAGCGCTTCTCGGTTTTTATATGAAGATTTTGGAATATTTTCAGTTGAACAATTGAATCACCAGTTGATTCAAACTAGTCTGGTGGTTAGCTACCACAACTAGCTAGTTGGAGCTATTCAATAGCGTTTTAAAAAGTTTAAGTGCAGATCAAAAAAAAAATGTAGATAATGTAATTTTAAATCATTTGATTCTCTGAATACATAATGAAACACAAGACTTTATGTTGGAAAGGTGTGTGTAATTTACAAACAATTAACATTGTTACATTGACATTTTGTTGAACTTTTTTGTCGTACCTCACTTTCAGGGACATGTCAGGGTTTATTTATTGAGCTTGGCCATGAAATCATTTCTGTTTTGAAACCAACAAAGGGGAGGCTGAAAATAAGTAAATAGCATTTGAACAATTAGGAGGGCGTGTCACTTTATTTCTGATTCGTCAATGAGTCCAAATCTGTTTGTTGACCTCTAAAATGTAATTATGTTGGTGAATGTGTTTTTTTTTTTTAAATAGTTTTCCATATTCTAATTTATGCTGGTATATGGACAGAAAACCTACAAATTGTTCTTCAAATTTTCACCAAACCACGTTACAGAACTTTTTTTTTTAAAAATCCCCAAAGCTGGAGATGTTAACAAAACAAGCTAACTTAAAAAGGCACACACACTTTTATGCTTTTCAAACTGTTTGGGTGGCTATTGTGTAATTTTTTTATATAGACAATTAAGTTTTGTTTTTTAAAATTGTCATTTTAAAACATAAGCTCCTTTGTTCGTGATATTTAAAAACAATAAGAATTGCCATACCATCATTTTTGGGGAAACGGTGCCAGATGAACAACAGCTTTAAACCACATCTAACCAGATTTATTTACTGTTTGTTTTAAACGGTAACACAAACTGTGCCATCAGTTCCTGAGGACGTCTTGAGGTCGACGTTTGTCAGCACTTTGAGGCCTATACTTCACTCCTGACGGTAACATGCATTTTGATGATGCATTTCTCCTTTAAGAGGCCGTTTTATTTTGTCAATCTCACACTTGATGTTGTACTTTTTGTTTTCCCCACCTTTTCTTTTTGGTTCGCCTCCACCTGCCTCGCCTGTCAAGACTTTTGTCAGACTTTGTTTTTGATCTACGGGCATTTTCTGTCTACAAATTCTTTCAATTGGTACTTTGTACAATTCAGTATTTTTGAGGAAAAAACATAAATGTTCTAAGTTTGAAAGCATTTTGTCTTGGTGGCTTTTATTTCATCATCACTGATGACTTTAATTGATGTATTCTGAATTGTTTTGGGGGTTTTATTTTTTATTTGCCCCACCCCTACTTTGACTCTATTTTGTGGAATATGTCATGCATTTCTTTTTTTTCTACAAAAAAAGAAAAAAGTGTAATTTGTAAAGTTTGTCTAACAGCAGCACTGTCAATCATCCTGAACCTGCCTCTCAGGAACTAATCTAGTGTTTAATATTTAGAACAACACCCCCCACCCACCCCGCCACTGACAAAGGTTGTGTATATGGTTTCTGAGATCAGTCTTTTCTTTTTCTCTGTCTGATTTGTTTCCTTGGACTAAAAGAGCAGATTTCTCTGGCTTTATGATGTCATGCACAGTTTGGGCTGAATTGATGAGTTCCTGGATCCTGAGTACTGAAGTACCTGGCCTCCTCCCAGCTACAGGATTAGTTACTGCTGCTGGGTCCACCTGGCTGGAAAGACTACACAGTTTTATGTGAATTCCAAATGATGAGAAATACAATAAAATGATGGAAATAGCGTATGAATAAAAGTTTGCGTTTGACCAGTCGCTCTCCTGCTCTGCTCCAAAGAGTTACAGCTTCTGTTCAGAAATACAAAATAAAAATAATAATAATAATTTGTCCAAATTTATTGAATCTGAATGCAGGAGGATGGGAATAAGACCCTGTGTGTAGCTTTATTCCTGTTTTAAATTTTGTTACCAGAAAAACGTGGAAAAGTCCCAACCCACTCTGTAAATTTCTGACTTTAATCTTGGAGATTTTTATTATTATTATTTATTTACTTCATAATCTCAGAAATATATGTATAGAACATTTTTTTTCTCATAAATTTAAGGGCTTGTTTTTCTCACAAATGTACCACATTAATCTGGGAGATATTTCCTGTAAAGTTATGTTTAATTGAGAAAAATATTTTTCTCTGAATATTAACCCCCATCACAACTTTTTTTTTTTTAACCCTGAGCATCTGCACGAGCACAGGGTGAAGGTCTCATGTCTGAGTACAACATAACTCAGAATCAAGTGTAGCAGAATGTCACTAAACCTGGTGGGAATATTCCTCAGGTTGGTTTCTCCAGATGGTGAACGTTTTGGAGCAGATCAGGGAAAGGTCATCAGAAACATTGTCCAGGATGTCACGGCAACAACAGCACTAGAAGAACCATGTGAAGCTCTTATCAATGAGTAAATAACTTGCAATCAAATGGTACGAGTCACATTATAATGTCACAAAGCTGTAGTGAATTCTCCCTTCCACATATAAATTCTTACGTACTCCAATAGGGGCACACTGTTATTTTTTGCAAACAAACAAATCCACACCTGTACAAAAAGGTGTCTGAGGAAAAAATTATGGAATCATGAAAACCAAAAGAACGCTCCAACACATCACTAGTATTTTGTTGCACCACCTCTGGCTTTAACAGCTTGCAGTCTCTGAGGCATGGACTTAATGTGTGACAAACAGTACTCTTCATCAATCTGGCTCCACCTTTCTCTGATTGCTGTTGCCAGATCAGCTTTGCAGGTTGGAGCCTTGTCATGGACCATTTTCTTCAACTTCCACCAAAGATTTTCAATTGGATTAAGATCCGGACTATTTGCAGGCCATGACATTGACCCTATGTGTCTTTTTGCAAGGAATGTTTTCACAGTTTTTGCTCTTATGACAAGATGCATTATCATCTTGAAAAATGATTTCATCATCCCCAAACATCCTTTCAATTGATGGGATAAGAAAAGTGTCCAAAATATCAACGTAAACTTGTGCATTTATTGATGATGTAATGACAGCCATCTCCCCGGTGCCTTTACGTGACATGCAGCCCCATATCATCAATGACTGTGGAAATTTACATGTTCTCTTCAGGCAGTCATCTTTATAAATCTCATTGGAACGGCACCAAACAAAAGTTCCAGCATCATCACCTTGCCCAATGCAGATTCGAGATTCATCACTGAATATGACTTTCATCCAGTCATCCACAGTCCACGATTGCTTTTCCTTAGCCCATTGTAACCTTATTTTTTTCTGTTTAGGTGTTAATGATGGATTTCGTTTAGCTTTTCTGTATGTAAATCCAATTTCCTTTAGGCGGCTCCTTACAGTTCGGTCACAGACGTTGTCTCCAGTTTCCTCCCATTCGTTCCTCATTTGTTTTGTTGTGCATTTTCGATTTTTGAGACATATTGCTTTAAGTTTTCTGTCTTGACGCTTTGATGTCTTCCTTGGTCTACCAGTATGTTTGATTTTAACAACCTTCCCATGTTGTTTGTATTTGGTCCAGAGTTTAGACACAGCTTACTGTGAACAACCAAGATCTTTTGCAACATTGCGTGATGATATACCCTCTTTTAAGAGTTTGATAATCCTCTCCTTTGTTTCAATTGACATCTCTCATGTTGGAGCCATGATTCATGTCAGTCCACTTGGTGCAACAGCTCTCCAAGGTGTGTTCACTCCTTTTTAGATGCAGACTAATGAGCAGATCAGATTTGATGCAGGTGTTAGTTTTGGGGATGAAAATTTACAGGGTGATTCCATAATTTATTCCTCAGAATTGAGTGATCCCATATTTTTTTCCCTCTGCTTGGTCTAAAAAGTAACCGTTACTGACTGCCACAATTATTTTTCCTGATTTCTTATAGTGTTTCTTAAAGCCAGAAAGTTGCCATTTGAAATGACTTTAGTTTTGTGTCATGTCTGTGATCTGCTTTTTTTCTACAAAATTAAACAACTGAATGAACATCCGCCGAGGCCGGTGATTCCATAATTTTTGCCGGGGGTTGTATTATATGGCTGCGACACTATGTTCACTATGATTGGCCGATTTCCAGTCTGGTATTTTCTTATATCGGACCAGTTACGATGATAATTGGTCCGGAACGCGTATCACATTCGTTACTACTACCAAGCTGACATAGTACCGGCTACAGCAAGGCAATTCTTGGGACAGTGTCCCAATTCCTTAACCTACAAGTTGTAGGTTAAGGAATTAATATTCTGAAAGTCTGTTTGTTATTAATATGGACTGAGTTTACTGAATGACATTGACTATAAGATGAATAATCTGTTCTTTAATGTTTTAATTGTAGAATATTGTATTCACACTGTTAAGCCATGAATTACTTACTTTTATTTAATTACTTATTCTGGAAAAAATGTTATTAAATTTGATATTTTTCTGTGACTGTAGATCTTATATCACTAACTCTAACCCTAATTTGTAGTCAAGTTAACATTGGGGTATATGACTGTTAAAATGCACAGGAATGCACCAAATTGCACCATTTTCTAGAAAAATGGTGCAGTTTGGTCCCCCAGACCCCCCAACTCAATATTTCTCCCCCAACTTTCAAAAGGGTTCTGACTCCCAGGTGTGATCTAAGGTATACATGATTTAGACCTGGTTTGACTACGCATTAGAAATTTGGTGTTTCCGTTAATAAAAAAAGAACATAACAGTGGGGGGCTTCAATATGACTGGTACAGAGGGCCCAGAATTTGGTGCTACGCCCCTGAGCGGGACACACGTAAAGTCTGGCTGTGTGGACGTCCAGCCAGAAATGGCCTTTTTCTGCCTCCTTTTCTCAACTTGTGACAATGTCTGGACTCAGATGGGATATTGTGACCTGAAGAATTTTCCCATCAAACACGAGCGGTCGACCACTCATATTCAAAGCCAGAAAAGCCTCCAAACATACAGTCAGAACAGGACTGATGAAGGACGACGTTCTTCCCTGGCAGTGATCTCCACTGAGACAGAGAGACTTTTTTCCAAATATGTTTATTTGCTTTTTAACATTTTCTTAACAAACAAACACAGCTCAGCAAAACCTTGATCCATACCATTAGATTACAGCCAGGTTTCAAGTAAAATCTTAAGATACATACATATATATAAATAAACATATACAGGTATATGAATAAACAAAAAAAAATGAATACAGAAAAACATTGTGAGAATGTTCAAAATCATCAATCAGCAATTGCACTGTTCAGTACTGAAGATACAGATTGGTCAGTGAAGCGAAGGTACGGTGTCCATATGTCCATAAAGCTGTTTTTAGTGTGGTGAATGTGACACGTCAAGTATTCCAGAGGAAAGAGTTCAATAATGAGTTTGTGCCATGTGGCTTTGGATGGAGGCTTATCGCTGAGTCATGTAAGAAAAATATTTTTACGTGCAGCAAATGTTAGGATGTTAAATAATCTATTACGAGAAGGTGAGCCGAGGCTTGTTGCGCTGTATCCCAGTAACAAAGAAACAGGGTCCAAAGGTAAGGATATTCCAAAAATATGTCTTAGGTCCACCAAAATGTCCTTCCAGTACAATTGGATTTTAGGACAAAACCAAACACAATGAGCATACGTCCCAGTGGCAGATTTACATTTCAAACATAAAGGTGAGGTTTGAGGATTCATCAAATGTCTTTTGTGTGGAGATATTTGCAATCTATGAATTATTTTAAATTGGAGCAGTCTAGCATGATTGCAAACTGAAATATATTTTGTCTGACAACAGATGGAACTCAATTTTTCTTCATCAAGGACAATACCCATTTCTGATTCCCATTTTTGTTTTTCCTCTGATAAAGTTGATGAGTTACGTTCAATCAATGTACGATAGAAATAAGTAATTATTTTCTTTGTAGGACAGTCTAGGATTAATTTTTCTAATGGTGAGGGACTGGCGTCAGACATCAAAGTTGTTTTCTTATGAATAAAGTCTCTAACTTGCAGGTATCTAAAAAAAAGTCTCTATTTGGGACGTTATATTTATCTTGAATTTGTTTAAATGAACACAATGTAGGTCCAGAAAATAAATCACATCTTTTTAATTCTCTTGTTTGCCCAAGCAATAAAACTTGAGTCTATCATACCTGGTTAAAAAGTCTGGATTCCCTTGTATTGGCGAGAGCAAAGGAGTTAAAAGAGATTTCCCCTCCAGTCGCCTGGCCATAAACCATGATTTCACTGTATTGACAATAATGGGGTTATTATTGCACAAATTTCTTGAAGATTTTACATTTTTACAGGACAAAAGACCAAGAAGAGAACATTGAGTCTGTGATTTTTCAAGATTAAGCCACACAGATGTGGGGTTCTCCCTAACCCATTCAACTATAAACCTCAAATTAGATGCCAGCTGATACATCTTAAGATCCGGTACATCGAGACCACCATCAGAGATGGGGGATAATAGTTTTGAGAATTTCAGTCATGGTTTTCTTTTGTGCCAAATAAATTCACTTAGCCAACCATTGAGTAATTTGATATTTTTGTTTGAAATCAGTAACGGAATCATTTGTAAAGGATACAGTAATCTGTGGAGCACCTTCATTTTGATCATGGCCACTCTACCCAGCAAAGGCAAAGGAAGAGCGTTCCACCTATTTAAGTCTTTTCTGATATTGTCCAAAAGAGGTGTAAAGTTAGCCTTGAACATCTGATGAAACATGGGAGTGATGTGAATACCAAGGTAAACAAAACCAGATAATGACCATTGGAATGGAAAAGAAGTTAATGTGTTAATTCTTTCTCGAAGGCTGCCCATTGGCATAGCAAGGGATTTAGAAAAGTTTATTTTATAGCCGGAGAACATTCCAAATCTTTGAATTTGCTCGATCAGTCTAGGAATTGAGGATTTGGGCTCAGTTATATATAATAATCCGTCATCAGCGTATAAGGAAATTTTATGCCACTGTCCGCCATGACAGAACCCTGTTATATTTGGATCTTGTCTTATGGTCTCAGCTAAGGGCTCTACTGCTAGAGCAAAAAGAGCCGGACTCAATGGGCAGCCCTGTCGAGTTGAACGATGAAGTGAGAAAGCTTCCAATCTATAGCCATTAGTAATTACAGAGGCCATAGGGTTACTGTATAATAATTTAATCCATGTAATGAATGTGTCCCCCAAATCAAATGTTTGCAAGATGCGAAGCAGATAAGGCCATTTGACGCAGTCGAAGGCCTTCTCCGCGTCTAAAGAGATGACCAAACTCCTCATCTCGTGCCTGACAAATAGTTATGTTTAAAAGCCTTCGAATATTGTGGCTTGAACTTCTCCCCTTGATAAAACCTGTCTGATCTTCTTTAACAATATAAGGTAAAACTTTTTCTAAGCGCAGTGCCAAAATTTGAGATAATAATTTAAAATCTTGATTTAAAAGAGCAATGGGTCGGTAACTGGAGCAATGTTCAGGGTTTTTACCTTTTTTTATGGATCAGTGTGATATCAGCTTCCCTTAAAGTTCGAGGAAGAAAGCATGTGGTAAATGAATGATCCAACATAGAGAGAAAGGGGTCTAATAATATATGGTGGAACTCTTTGTAAAAGTCACATGATATTCCATCTGTTCCTGGAGTCTTCCCTGATTGTAGTTTTTTAAGTGCTAGGAGTGCCTCCTCTTTAATAATACAACCCCTGGCAAAAATTATGGAATCACTGGCCTCGGATGATGTTCATTCAGTTGTTTAATTTTGTAGAAAAAAAGCAGATCACAGACATGACACAAAACTAAAGTCATTTCAAATGGCAACTTTCTGGTTTTAAGAAACACTATAAGAAATCAAGAAAAAAAGATTGTGACAGTCAGTAATGGTTACTTTTTTAGACCAAGCAGAGGAAAAAAATATGGAATCACTCAATTCTGAGGAATAAATTATGGAATCACCCTGTAAATTTTCATCCCCCAAACTAACACCTGCATCAAATCAGATCTGCTCGTTGACATTGACCCTATGCCATGACATTGACCCTATGTGTCTTTTTGCAAGGAATGTTTTCACAGTTTTTGCTCTATGGCAAGATGCATTATCATCTTGAAAAATGATTTCATCATCCCCAAACATCCTTTCAATTGTCCAAAATATCAATGTAAACTTGTGCATTTATTGATGATGTAATGACAGCCATCTCCCCAGTGCCTTTACCTGACATGCAGCCCCATATCATCAATGACTGTGGAAATTTACATGTTCTCTTCAGGAAGTCATCTTTATAAATCTCATTGGAACGGCACCAAACAAAAGTTCCAGCATCATCACCATGCCCAATGCAGATTCGAGATTCATCACTGATATGACTTTCATCCAGTCATCCACAGTCCACGATTGCTTTTCCTTAGCCCATTGTAACCTTGCTTTTTTTTCTGTTTAGGTGTTAATGATGGCTTTTGTTTAGCTTTTCTGTATGTAAATCCCATTTCCTTTAGGCAGTTTCTTACAGTTCGGTCACAGACGTTGACTCCAGTTTCCTCACATTCGTTCCTCATTTGTTTTGTTGTGCAGTTTTCGATTTTTGAGACATATTGCTTTAAGTTTTCTGTCTTGACGCTTTGATGTCTTCCTTGGTCTACCAGTATGTTTGCCTTTAACAACCTTCCCATGTTGTTTGTATTTGGTCCAGAGTTTAGACACAGCTGACTGTGAACAACCAACATCTTTTGCAACATTGCGTGATGATTTACCCTCTTTTAAGAGTTTGATAATCCTCTCCTTTGTTTCAATTGACATCTCTCGTGTTGGAGCCATGATTCATGTCAGTCCACTTGGTGCAACAGCTCTCCAAGGTGTGATCACTCCTTTTTAGATGCAGACTAACGAGCAGATCTGATATGATGCAGGTGTTAGTTTTGGGGATGAAAATTTACAGGGTGATTCCATAATTTTTTCCTCAGAATGGAGTGATTCCATATTTTTTTCCTCTGCTTGGTCTAAAAAAGTAACCATTACTGACTGCCACAATCTTTTTTTCTTGATTTCTTATAGTGTTTCTTAAAGCCAGAAAGTTGCCATTTGAAATTACTTTAGTTTTGTGTCATGTCTGTGATCTGCTTTTTTTCTACAAAATTAACAACTGAATGAACATCCTCCGAGGCCGGTGATTCCATACTTTTTGCCAGGGGTTGTAGGAGCATTCAACATGGCTCTTTGAGCATCAGATATACAACCCTTGGCAAAAATTATGGAATCACCGGCCTCGGAGGATGTTCATTCAGTTGTTTAATTTTGTAGAAAAAAGCAGATCACAGACATGACACAAAACTAAAGTCATTTCAAATGGCAACTTTCTGGCTTTAAGAAACACTATAAGAAATCAAGAAAAAAAGATTGTGGCAGTCAGTAACGGTTACTTTCTTAGACCAAGCAGAGGAAAAAAATATGGACTCACTCAATTCTGAGGAATAAATTATGGAATCATCCTGTAAATTTTCATCTCCAAAACTAACACCTGCATAAAATCACATCTGCTTTTTAGTCTGCATCTAAAAAGGAGTGCTCACACCTTGGAGAGCTATTGCACCAAGTGGACTGACATGAATCATGGCTCCAACATGAGAGATGTCAATTGAAACAAAGGAGAGGCTTATTAAACTCTTAACAGAGGGTAAATCATCACGCAATGTTGCAAAAGATGTTGGTTGTTCACAGTCAGCTGTCTAAACTCTGGACCAAATACAAACAACATGGGAAGGTTGTTAAAGGCAAACATACTGGTAGACCAAGGAAGACATCAAAGCATCAAGACAGAAAACTTAAAGCAATATGTCTCAAAAATCGAAAATGCACAACAAAACAAATGAGGAACGAATGGGAGGAAACTGGAGTCAACGTCTGTGACCGAACTGTAAGAAACCGCCTACAGGAAATGGGATTTACATACAGAAAAGCTAAACGAAAGCCATCATTAACACCTAAACAGAAAAAAACAAGGTTACAATGGGCTAAGGAAAAGCAATCGTGGACTGTGGATGACTGGATGAAAGTCATATTCAGTGATCAATCTCGAATCTGCATTGGGCAAGGTGATGATGCTGGAACTTTTATTTGGTGCCGTTCCAATGAGATTTATAAAGATGACTGCCTGAAGAGAACATGTAAATTTCCACAGTCATTGATGATATGAGGCTGCATGTCAGGTAAAGGCACTGGGGAGATGGCTGTCATTACATCATCAATAAATGCACAAGTTTACGTTGATATTTTGGACACTTTTCTGATGTTTGAGGATGATGAAATCATTTTTCAAGATGATAATGCATCTTGCCATAGAGCAAAAACTGTGAAAACATTCCTTGCAAAAAGACACATAGGGTCAATGTCAACGAGCAGATGTGATTTGATGCAGGTGTTAGTTTTGGGGATGAAAATTTACAGGGTGATTCCATAATTTATTCCTCAGAATTGAGTGAGTCCATATTTTTTTCCTCTGCTTGGTCTAAAAAAGTAACCGTTACTGACTGCCACAATCTTTTTTTCTTGATTTCTTATAGTGTTTCTTAAAACCAGAAAGTTGCCATTTGAAATTACTTTAGTTTTGTGTCATGTCTGTGATCTGCTTTTTTTCTACAAAATTAAACAACAGAATGAACATCCTCCGAGGCCAGTGATTCCATAATTTTTGCCAGGGGTTGTAGTGGGAAGAGTGAGCTCAGATAAGAAGAATTCCATAACATCAGAGGCTCCCGGTCGTAGGTTTGATTCATATAATTGTTCATAGAATTCTTTAAATAAATGGTTAATTTGCATATTATCAAAATGACGGTTATTGTCAGAGTAAGTAATGGTTTGTGGATCATTAGGGGCTTTGGTTAGAAATGATAAATATTTAGTTGGTTTGTTACCAGATTCATATAATCTCTGTCTATAGAAAAGTGTAGCAGTTTTAGCTTGTTGTGTTAACAAGGCATCCAGAGCAGCTTGTAATGCACATTTTTTCTGCAATAAATGTGGATCTAAAGATGTGGTTAACACGCTTTTTATATTATGTAATTCTTTTTCAAGATTTTGTTGTTGCTCCATTTGCTTACGTTTTTTGGAAGCTGTGTAGCCAATAGTTAAACCCCTAATAAATGCCTTAGACGTCTCCCAAAGTAAAGAGGGGTTATCATTGGTTTTTCAGTTAATATCAAAAAATATTTTAAATTCACGAGTCATGTATGATATAAATTTTTCATCTTTTAAAAGACGAACATCAAATCTCCATCTTCATCTTCTACTTTTATTAGAGATAGTGTCAGTAACCAGCTCCAGGCTTATCATTGCATGGTCACTTACCACAATATTTCCTATTTCACAGGAGGTGATGTGCTGAATTTGGGATATGGGGATAAAAAAATAATCAATTCGAGTGTGACACTTATGTGGTGGAGAATAGAAGGTAAATTCCTTATCATTTGGATGAAGAGTTCTCCATACATCTGCCAGGCCCATCTCCTTACAAATAGCAGAGAGGACACTGGCTTGACTGGTTAGGGGAGAGTTACGAGAAGGATGTTGATCTACTGTAGGCCGATGGAAGCAGTTAAAATCCCCGCCCATTAAGTGTAATATTCATTATAGTAACTTTTTCACCCTGGAGAGTACCATTAATAATCACATATCTTCCATACTGGTCCTTTTTGCAAGATTGTAATTGAAAAGCAATTCTCTTGTTAATAAGTATTATAACACCTCTACTACTTGTTAAGCTATTTATGGCCTTGCACCTCCCTACTTGTCTGAAATTTTAACTTTGCGCACCTACAGTAGGATATTAAGGGCGTCTGGCCAGCTTTACTTAGATGTTCCAAGGTCAAGATATAAACGCTGGGGTGATCGTGCTTTCACGGTAGCTGGCCCCAGACTGTGGAATGAGCTACCTCGAGTTACGTACTATTCCTGACCTAGCACTTTTTAAATCTAAGTTAAAGACTTATTTATTTAAACTGGCTTTTAACACTTAGTGGGGAGGTGACATGTTCTGTTATTTTTCTGTTATTTTATGTTCTTTTTTATGCGTTGTTTTAAAATTTTATTTTATATGTGTTTTATTTTTGTAAATTTGTGTTTTTAATGTTAAGCACTTTGGACACCAGTCGGTGCTGTAAAGCGCTTTATAAATAAATGTTGATGATGATGTTGATGATGACTTGTTGTAAAGGAAGCAAAATATACCTGATTAACCCAACTATGTTTAAGCTTCTGATGCTCATCATCATCAAGATGGGTTTCTTGGAGTAGTGCTATATCAACTTTCCCCTTTTTCGAGTGTAGCAAAAACTTTTCGTTGCTTAATTCTTTTCCGTAAACCTCTTACATTCCAAGAACAGAACCTAATCTTACCAAGTGACATTTACCAAAACATACTTATAGATTATAAATGTATGACCTTTGAAATAATAAAAAAAAAAAACCTGAGTGGTACATATCTTAATGTATAAACACAAAACTGGATCAAGGCTGAGCTAAATAGAACAAGAACACTGAATATTAACTTATAAAGCATGTAAAATTATAAAACTAAATCGAAAGGGGCTTTCCCCAAGTTGTGTGGGGATTGCTGTCCTGTAACACACCAAACCTGGGTGCAAAACTAGCAAATTAGATGGCATACTGTCTGTGGGAAGCTGCATGCCCTGAATAAACATATCGGAGTAACTTATTAGTCAAAGGGGGTTTCAGGCATGGCGGGTTGTGACAGTGGTATAGAACATAAAACAGGTTATCCCTTACCAAAAAGTAGTACGTGCAAGTATGTTTCAAGTATACTTCCAGTTTACTTTTTATATACTTATCAGTACTATTTTTTGGTAAGGGATAATAAGTATATCAGATACAATGGAGTTAAACCTGTAACAAACAAAACCCACCAGTCTGTGTTCAGTGATTTCTCCTTCAGCCCTGATCAGTTACCCTGGATGCGTAGGAGAGGATCTCTGCTGGTGAGAGGAAAATCTTCTGCGTACCATTGAACATTACTTTGAGCTTCGCCGGGAACAACATGGTGTAATCTGCGCCGATTTCACGTAGATGTTCTTTTGCTGCTGCAAATGATTTATGCTTCCTCACCACCATCGCAGACAGGTCGTGGTAGAATGAGATTTTCCTCCCCTCCAGGACGATGTCGCCTTGTGCTGCCTTTCGTCGCACTGCTGCCATTACCCGCTGTTTCTCTGGGAATGCGTGGAACCTGATAATGACCTGTCGCGGCCGCTGACCCTCTCCGGGCAGAGGCGCTGCGCTCCGGTGTGCACGCTCCAGCCTGACTCTGCCTCCTGCCGCATCAAAACCAAGGAAACTCGGCAGCCACTGTTCAAAGAAGTCTAAAGCATTGCTCCCCTCCATACACTCAGGGATGTTAAATATGCGGATATTTTTACGACGCCCCCTATTTTCAAGCATATCAACTTCATCTGTTAAACTTTCAACTCGTTTTTCTAGGGTTTTAATCTGAGCATGGAGGGGCTCGTTAGCATCTTCTAGCTTTAGCACTCTGGCTTCTGCTTCATTCAGTCGCTCGTTAACTTTCTTTAAATCAGCCGAATGCCTCTTGACTGTACTGGTTAGAGGGTCCACCTTCTCATTGATAGATGCCATAATTCTTGAGGTCATGATTTCAAAGGCTTTAGCGAGCGCAGGGTCCAGTTCAAGACCGTCACTCACACATCCTGGCTCCTCCGTGGATTCACCATGTTGAGATGAGCCCAAGCTCTCGTCCTCACCACTTGTCTGCTTATTAGTTTTGCGTTTCGGCGACATCATTTGGTGTTGTTTGGACCAAAAGAGTTCTAAAGTCATAATACAACCTTAGTAACTGTAAAGTAAGTTAAACTCCAACAAGAAAGGAAATATATCTTAAGGCATTGGTGCAGCTCCCACAGGCACGTCTTTCCCCTAAGCAGCCTTCACCGGAAGCCCCCGAAACAGAGAGACTTTTAAAACTGAAGCAAGATAAGGAAGACTTCGACAAACAAGTCGTCGATGCTTTTGTTCAGAAGGAGCAGCACATGGACTTCATTTATAAGTGAAGGTAAGACCATAATAATGTTTTTTTTTTTTTTTATTAAATGTGCTTTCTTGTGTGCTACAGTTTGTATGTGTAAAGAATGCTGATGTGAGATTTTAAACATAACCCGTTAACTGCTGCCAATCAAACAGTGAATAAGTGACTCTGTGGGGTTTATATGTTTGTAAATCTGATTGTGATGAAGTCAGTGCCTCACTGGCCATGAACCTCACCCCACGTCACTGTGCCCCACAGTTAGATTGTGAAAAAAGGAGGAAAAAAGACTTCTCGAGTGTGTTAGATGAGGTGGAACCCAGGATACAAGAGTGGTGATTGGAGCAAATAATGACTGGCCACCATTTATGGCCAATGGGATCAATGGTGTTGTTTTTCCAACCCTTAAAATTGTGTATTATAGGAATATATTCTTGAATTTTATGATTATTTACAACATTAATTATTAGACTAATGACATGGTGGCTTAGTGGTTAGCACTGTTGCCTCACAACGAGAAGGTCATGGGTTTGATTCCCACCTGTGGTCTTTCTGTGTGGAGTTTACGTGTTCTCCCTGTGTTTGCGTAGGTTCTCTCCGGGTGGTCCGGCTTCGTCCCACATCCAAAAGACACGTGGGTTAGGTGGATTGAAAACTTTAAATTGTCCATAGGTGTGCGTGTGGGTGTGAATGTGTTTGTCTACAATAGATGCGGCCTTGCGACAGACTGGCGTCCTGTCCAGGGTGTACCCTGCCTCACGCTCTATGACTGCTGGGATAGGCTCTAGCCCCCCGTGACCCTTATCTGGATTAAGCAGTTGAAGAGTGTGCGTGTGACTAAATTTGAGACATATTTAGGGAAAAGTTCTTGTTGATTGTTCCTCAAAATAAAATTTATTCATGCTGCAATTTTTGTCAAAGTTTTCTTACTTAAGACATTTTGCTGCCACAAATCCAATTATGAATGAATGAATGAGTTTATTCGGCACACAATTCAACAACAACAACAAAAAAACAAACAAACAAACAAAAAAAAACTGATAACAATGCAACTTTACAAAAGTCCTACGTGGCCGAAAGGGTGAGGGCAGAAGCAGAGCTTATGAATACCCAACCCTTATACTAAAAAATAACAAACATATACACACAAACAAAATTTCATAAATACATATCTACACAATCCACACACACACACACACATATATATATATATATATATATATATATATATATATATATATATATATATATATACATACACACACACACATGTATATACACATATATACATACACATACGCAGATATATAAACGTACACATACCTACATGTACATGTACATACATACGCACACACGATGACAATACCAAAAAAAAAAAAAAGCAAACTTAGTCAATGAACTCAAAATTACAAAATATAACCAGACAATACTGGCACACAACACACAAACCCGAAAGTAATAACCTAACCTGCAATTTTGTTATTCTTGTAATGTCTTTTAAAGCCTACTAACGTACCAAGTACTTTAATGTTGTCGGGACAGTCGTTCCAGATGTTAACACCTTTGACAGACAACAACACAAACACCAGCAAAGACACACCAGCGGTTTTTAGTGGCCGCCAAGTCTGAGTGGAAACGCTCCTTCTGTGCTTTCATCTCTGCCTTCAAGATCTCCTCCTTCATGTCCAGCTCCTTCTGGAAGTTGGACTCTTTTTCTTCCAGGATTTTTTGGAAGTGAGCTTCTTTAATATCCATCATTTTATGGAAGCTGATGTCTTTTTCCTCCAGCTTCCTTTGGAACTCTGCGTCCTTGCTGAACCTTCATGTGATAGAAATTGGCATCATTTTCCTCCAGCTTCCTTCGGAATTCCGCTTCCTTGCTGTCCATCATTTTGTGGAACCTGATGTCTTTTTCCTCCTGCATTTTAAAATATTCAGCCTCCTTTCTGTCCATCATCTCCTGGACCTTGATGTCAATCAATTCAATTTCAATTTATTAATTTATATAGCGCCAAATCACGACAAAGTTGCCCCAAGGAGCTTCACATAATTCACAACACAAATTAATCTAAATTCAAAATTAAAAGCAAGAAAAGCACAGTTAAAAGATAAAACACAGTAGAATAAAAAGAAATTACAAAGCAAACACAAACAGATTAAAAAATTAATGATAAGACAGTCTAAAAAAGTGGGTCTTCAGTCTTGATTTAAAAATCTCCACTGTGTCAGACTGCCGAATAACAGCAGGTAGATCATTCCAAAGAGCCGGACCACGGTAGGAGAAGGCTCTATACCCCACAGACTTTTTGTTCATCCTCGGAACACACAGAAGCCCTGCGCCCTGCGAACGCAAAGGCTTCGCAGGTACGTAGGGCTTAACCAAGTCCGCCAAGTAGGAAGGCGCCAGTCCATGAACAATTTTATAAACCAACAATAAAACTTTAAAATCCAATCTGGCAGAAACCAGTAGCCAATGAAGGGATGCCAGAATTGGAGTAATGTGGTCAAACCTTCTACTTTGTGTCAAAATTCTGGCAGCAGCATTCTGCACCAACTGAAGTCCTCGAATGCTAGACTGCAGCAGGCCAGAGAATAAAGCATTACAATAATCCAATCTAGAAGAGACAAATGCATGAATCAGAGTCTCAGCATCAGCCATAGACAGGATGGTGCGAATCTTTGCTATATTTCTCAGATGAAAGAAAGCAGTCCTCGTAATGTCCCTAATGTGGAGGTCAAAGGACAACGTAGGATCAAAGATTACCCCAAGGTTCCTCACTTTGTCAGTATGATGTATAACACATGAACCTAGGCTAAGCGCCAGCTGATCAAATTGGTGCCAATGTCTTGCTGGGCCAAGAACCATCATTTCAGTCTTATCAGAGTTCAAAAGTAGAAAGTTGCTAGACATCCAACTTCTCACTGCTGCAAGACAGTCCTGTAAAGATTTTATGTGGACAGGATTTCCAGCAGCTATCGGCATATACAACTGAGTATCATCAGCATAACAATGAAAAGCAACCCCGAAACGCTGCAAAATGTTCCCAAGGGGTGCCATATACAGGGAAAAAAGCAAGGGACCCAGAACGGATCCCTGCTGAACCCCGAACTTCATGCCCTTAAAGTCAGAGGTAGTGTCATTGCACAAAACACAATGGGAACGACCAGACAGATAAGACATCAGCCACACAAGAGCAGTTCCAGTAATCCCGAAACAGTTTTCTAGCCTATCAAGTAGAATATGATGATCAACTGTGTCAAACGCAGCACTGAGATCCAACAACACCAATGCTGTAGTAGTATCCGAGTCCATTGCTCGCAGAAGATCATTAACTACTTTAATAAGTGCTGTTTCTGTGGAGTGATGTCTTCTAAAAGCAGACTGCAGTGGCTCAAAAAGGTCATTCTCAGTAAGATAGTCCACAAGCTGCCGTGAAACCACCTTTTCCAGAATTTTAGAGCAGAATGATAGATTTGATATCGGCCTATAATTTTTCAATTCACCAGGATCAAGATTAGATTTCTTGCAGATTTAAAACAATTTGGAACAGATCCAGAGTTTAAAGAAAGGTTAACAATTTCCAGCACAGTTGGCCCAAGAATGGGCCAAAGATCCTTAAACAATTTTGTTGGTATAGGATCAAATAAACAAGTTGTGCTTCTAGTAGACATCATGAGTTTCGTCAGCACACCTTGTGAGATACTGTTAAATTCCGTGAATCTAGGTAGCACCTCAGTAGTAGTCCCCAGCTCAGTAGCTAGATACAATGATTCAACCAAAGTATGCTGAGATGTGCTCAACCTAATAGCTTCTATTTTCTTTTCGAAATAGTCCAGAAAGTCCTGTGCTGAAAAAGGAGAACGACCAACAGGTGGCTGTCCATGAATAAGAAATGCCACCATATCAAACAAGAAGTTTGAGTTATGCTTGTTTTTGTTGATCAATTCAGAATAATATGCCTGCTTCGTAGCCAATAAAGCATGCTTATAATCTAAAATAGCTTCACGCCACGCAAGGTGAAACACCTCTAGTTTGGAACTACGCCATTTCCATTCCAACCCTCTAGCCTTCTTCCTAAGGTCACGCAAATAACTATTGAACCAGGGTGTCTGTGCTTTGGGAAGGCGTGGCTTTAATAGAGGAGTGTTCAAGTGTGGTTTTTAGCACTAAATTCAGGCTATCTGCAAGACTGTCTACTGACTGAAATTTCATCAAGCTTGAAGTTAGGATTTCAGGTAGTCTCGCTTCGAGTTCAGTCAAAGTTGAAGGTTTAATTTGTCGCCGCAATGATAGGCAAGGTTGTTGCTCCACTAAACGCGGCAGCGTAATTGTAAAACTAACAAGCGAGTGGTCAGATACCGCTGATGCAAGAGGCAGGATGTCGATATTTGTGACAGCAAGGCCACATGCAAGAACCAAATCCAGAGTATTACCACTGATATGCCTTGAACCATGAATGAACTGCCGAAATGCTAGTGCAACCATGATTTCCATAAATGATTTACCGAGGGGATCAGAGAGCTTATTTATATGAATGTTAAAGTCACCAATAATCAAAATGTTGTCTAGACTAGAGATGAACGTGCCAAATTCATCTAAAAAATCAGAATATGGGCCAGGAGGCCTGTAGACAGTGACAATAAAACATAGCTGATTTCCAGTTTTATGACCTTGAGAGTACTTAGCATCATGGGCATAACGGAGAATCAGATGCTCAAATGAATTATATTTCTGACCCCAACACCCCCACCTTTCTTCACATCACGTGAAACGTGACTAAAAGTGTACTCCGGTGGGCAGGCCTCATTCAGAGGAAGGACAGCTGTGGATTTAATCCAGGTTTCACATAATCCAAGCATATCCAGATAATGATCCACAATTAAGTCATTCACCAGCAATGACTTCAGAGACAATGATCTGATGTTAATGAGACCCAAACTAAGGATCTCGGTGGGATCAGCAGGTTTTAATGAGGTCATGCGGAAGTTCTGCTCCTCAGCAGCCAGTGACGCAGCGTGTTTCAACGGCCGGAGGAGCTCAGGTGAAATGCCGCGTCTGCGAGCCCGCAGACAACAGCCCCGGCGTAAAAACTCTGCAGCCCGGTGAGAGGCAGCAGCGGGAAGCTGCGGCACAAACGGGCACAGCTTTAGCGGAGCCAGTCCGGTCATCAGTTCAGGAACAGGATGAATCCAGCAGCCTCTTGTGCGCAGCGCGCGCTCCCACGCCAAAAAATATCGTCCATCACAGAGGAGGCGAGGATCAGACCCTCTACTGAAGGCTGCCAGGTAAAACTTAAGTTTCACCAACACACCGCTCCGCTTTCCGCGCCTTCTAAAGCGCCTCCTCCGGAGAGGAACGCAAGGAAAATGGAGCAGGTGGAGCAGGACGTCCACGAGCACAGGTGGCAGAGCAGGGCGGGGCCCTCCAAGCCCGGACCCAGACGACAGCAGCGGCTCATAAAGAGCATTAATGTCCAAGAGAGACTGGCGACCATACACAAGCAAGGCTGAAGTGTCCCGGCAGAACACACAGAGCAAAAACACAGCAACAAATACCAAAAAACTCGACGAGCGACAGGGCTGACGGCATGCCAAACACACAGGCGCCTTCTTGCCAAACACCGTTCCTCCGGATGATGTCCTTTTCCTCCATCTCTTGCTGGAAGCTGGTGTGTTTGTCTTCCAACATTTGGATCATTCTGTCTTTTTCTTTGAGTTTCTCCTCAAATGCAGCCTGTTTGATTTCGTCCTCCCTTCTGTGACTGGCAGTGAGCACTTCGAGAAGACACAGCTGCTTGGCTTCAGTGTCTTTTCTAAACTTGGTGCTCCATGAATCGTCATCAGGAAGCTGTGTCTCCAGAGACTCTGGTCCTTCAGTCTCAGAGTCTGAGTCCAGCAGATTGGGGGACTACAAACACAACAAGAGACAATCAATTATCATCATGCAATCATTATGAAGTGTTTATTTTCAGCTGACCAATCAGCTGCACTGAAACAAAAGCAGTCTGCAGAGCTTCTTTGCAGTCGATGTTGATTTTCCCAAAGTGTTGGATTCTGTTGATCGGACTGATCTCTGGGACGTCCTGAGAATTCGTGGGATCCCCAAGAAGTTACTGGACATCATAGTCAGACAAAACACAGATACTGTGAGTGCTGCACTGAGCCTAGGCAGAGACACACCGAGCAAGGCAGCAAAACCACACAAGAATTAGTCACGACTTAGAATTATTTGAGTGGCAATAAATAGTTTGAATGAGTTGAATTAGTTCAAATGTTCCATGATTTGATCCAATATGAGTTAAATTTACTGAAATAGAAAATTCTCACTTAAATACTTCTGTGTCTAAATTTTGTGTGGAACTGATGAATTTTTTATTGAGACATTTGTTTCATAATGAAATTAAATTCTTCATGTGAAGTCTTCATCCTTTTAATTATTATTAATTATTTATTTTCAATCATTTTCAGACCAGGATCATCTTGTGTTTTTAGTGTCTCACTGAAGGACAGTGTCCCAAGATTTGCTATTAGTGCTTTTAAGGTCAACACATTAAATATTCTCCTCCTCGAATTGCCACCTTATCGTGGTGGGGAGTTTGCGTTCCCGGATGATCCTAGGAGCTACGTTGTCGGGGGCTTCGTGCCCCTGGTAGGGTCTCCCATGGCAAACAGATCCTAGGTGACGGGCCAGACTAAGGGCAGTTCAAAAGCTCCCATGACCGACACGAAATCAAGGACCGAGACGTCGCCGGGTATGGCGACGCCGGGGCCCCACACTGGAGCCAGACCTGGGGTTGGGGCTTGTGTGCGAGTGCTTGGTGGTCGGGCCCTAGCCCACGGGGCTCGGCCGGGCTCAGCCCGAAAGAGCGATGTGGGCCCGCCCTCCTGTGGGTTCACCACCTGCAGAGGGGGCCATGGGGGTCGGGTGCAGAGAGGACTGGGTGGCAGTCGAGGGCGGGTGGCCCGGCGGCCCGGTCCGTGCTCACAGCCTCTGACTGTTGGGACGTGGAACGTCACCTCGTTAGGGGGGAAGGAGCCTGAGATTGTGCGGGAGGTTGAGTGGTACCAACTAGAGATAGTCAGGCTCACCTCCACGCACAGCTTGGGCTCTGGTACCCAACTCTTGGAGAGAGGCTGGATGCTCCACTTTTCTGATGTTGCTCACGGGGAGAGGCAGCGAGCTGGGGTAGCATTGCTTATTGCTTGTGTTGGTGTTCACCCCAGTGAATGAGAGGATTATGTCCCTATGCCTTCGGGTTGGGGACAGGTCTCTCACTGTTGTCTCGGCCTGTGGGCCAAGCAGCAGTGCAGAGTACCTAACCTTCTTGGAGTCTCTGGGAGGGGTACTAGACAGTGCTCCGACCGGGGACTCCATTGTTCTCCTGGGGGACTTCAACGCCCACGTGGGCGGCGACAGTGAGACCTGGAGGGGCGTGATTGGGAAGCACGGCCTCCCCAATCTTAACCAGAGTGGTGTTCAGTTGTTGGACTTCTGTGCTAGTCACAGTTTGTCCATCATGAACACCATGTTTGAGCACAGGGGTGTCCATAAGTGCACGTGGCACCAGGACACCCTGAGCCGGAGGTCGATGATCGACTTTGTAGTCGTATCATGTGACCTTTGGCCATGTGTCTCGGACACTCGGGTAAAGAGAGGGGCTGAGCCGTCGACCGATCACCACCTGGTGGTGAGTTGGATCCGCTGGGAGGGGAGGAAGTCGGTCAGACCTGGCAGGCCCAAACATGAGGGTCTGCTGGGAATGACTGGCGGAACCCTCTGTCAGCGAGGTCTTCAACTCCCACCTCTGGGAGAGCTTCTCCCAGATCCCGGGGGAGGTTGGAGACATGGAGTCCGAGTGGACCATGTTCTCCACCTCCATTGTCGATGCGGCCGCCTGCAGCTGTGGTCACAAGGTCTCTGGTGCCTGTCGCGGCGGCAATCCCCGAACCCAGTGGTGGACGCCGGAAGTAAGGGATGCCGTCAAGCTGAAGAAGGAGTCCTACTTGTCTTTGTTGGTAGGTGGGACCCCGGAGGCAGCTGACAGGTACTGGCAGGCCAAGCGTGCTGCAGCCTGTGCAGTGGCACAGGCAAAAAGTCGGGTCTGGGAGGAGTTCGGAGAAGCCATGGAGGAGGATTTTCGGTCAGCCTCGAAGAAATTCTGGCAAACCGTCCGACGCCTCAGGAGGTGGAAGCAGCTCTCCGCCAACACTGTCTATAGTGCGGGTGGGGAGCTGTTGACCCTGACTGGGGATGTTGTGGAAGGAATACTTCAAGGATTTCCTCAATCCCATTGTCACGTCTTCCGAAGAGGAAACAGAGACTGGAGACTCAGAGGCGGACTCATCCATCACCCAGGCCGAAGTCACCGAGGTGGTCAGAAAGTTCTTGGTGGCAAGGCTCCTGGGGTGGACAAAATCCGTCCTGAGTACCTTAGGTTTCTGGATGTTGTGGGACTGTCCTGGTTGACACGTCTCTGCAACATCACATGGCGGCTGGGGACAGTACCCCTGGACTGGCAGACCGGGGTGGTGGTCCCTCTGTTTAAGAAGGGGGACCGGAGGGTGTGTTCCAACTACAGGGGATCACACTCCTCAGCCTCCCCGGTAGGGTCTATTCCAGGGTGCTGGAGAGGAGAATTCGACCGATAGTCGAACCTTGGATTCAGGAGGAGCAGTATGGTTTTTGTCCTGGTTGCGGCACACTGGACCAGCTCTAAACCCTCCATTGGGTGCTCGAGGGTTCATGGGAGTTCACCCAACCAGTCCACATGTGCTTTGTGGATCTGGAGAAGGCGTTTGACCGTGTCCCTCGACGCGCCCTGTGGGTGGGTGCTCCGGGAGTACGGGGTCCGGGGTCCTTTGCTAAGGGCTATCTGGTCCCTGTACGACTGCAGCAGGAGCTTGGTTCGCATTGCCGGTAGTAAGTCAAACCTGTTTCCAGTGCACGTTGGCCTCCGCCAGGGCTGCCCTTTGTCACCGGTTCTGTTCATTACCTTTATGGACAGAATTCCTAGGTGCAGTCAAGGTGTAGAGGGGGTCCAGTTTGGGAACCACAGAATCTCATCTCTGCTGTTTGCGGATGATGTGGTCCTGTTGGCTTCGTCAAACCAGGACTTTCAGCGTGCACTGGGGCGGTTTGCAGCCGAGTGTGAAGCGTCCGGGATGAAGATCAGCACCTCCAAATCCGAGGCCATGGTTCTCGACCGGAAAAAGGTGCCTTTCCCTCTTCAGGTCAGTGGGGTATCCTTGCCTCAGGTGGAGGAGTTTAAGTATCTCGGGGTCTTGTTCACGAGTGAGGGACGGATGGAGCGTGAGATTGATAGACGGATCGGTGCAGCGTCTGCAGTGATGCGGTCGCTGTATCGGACCGTCGTGGTGAAGAGAGAGCTGAGCAGGGGGGCAAAGCTCTTGATTTACCGATCGATCTACGTTCCAACCCTCACCTATGGTCATGAGATTTGGCTCATGACCGAAAGAACAAGATCGCGAGTACAAGCGGCCGAGATGAGTATCCTCCGCAGGGTGGCTGGGCGCTCCCTTAGAGATAGGGTGAGGAGCTCTGTCACTCGGGAGGAGCTCGGAGTCGAGCCGCTGCTCCTCCACATCGAAAGGAGCCACCTGAGGTGGCCCGGGTATCTTTTCCGGATGCCCCCTGGACGCGTCGCCCAAATTTTTCTGGGTCAGGCTGAAAACTTTTCAGTCGCCCCTCGTATCTCATCAGATTTTATAGTGAAAATATGAACACATGAAGAAAACATATGAGCCAAGTAAGACAGATCGAGTACTCAGAGTCAAAATGAGAAAAACGTACCGGTTTTAGGACTTTACGAGGCATCCTCACCGACTGAGTTAGAGCTGTCATTTCAAAGTGTTTTGTTGTTATCAGATATTTAAAAATACTATTTGAAGGTTTGTTTTCTTCAGTCTGATGTTTGTGTGTTTGCTGCTGTGTTCAGACGAAACTGAACTGTTCACACACTTAGACATCTCATTTCTTGTGAGCACTGAGCTTTATGACATTTGAGCTACTTTGAACTTGAATAAACTTTGAAGTCTTTATGATGTCATCAGGTTGGTTCCATTCCATTATTATGCATCACATTCTGCATTATCTGATTCAGTATGAATTAACTTGACTGAAACAGAAAATGTGCTTTTACCAAAATATGAAATATTAAAAAAAATTCAGTATCACTTAAATACTTGTGTGTCACACTTAGGGGTGGAACTGATGAGCCTTTTATGGTCAAAGGTTTTATATCCAGATGCCATTCTTCACGTGAAGTCTCCAGCTTTTTACTTTATTTATTTTTAATATTTCAGACCAGAATCATTTTGTGGGTTTTTTTTTTTTTGTGCCTCACTAAAGGACAGTATCACAAACGATAATTTTTTACATATACGTATATACCAGCAGCAAAACATGAATCAAGACTTTGACCTGATCAGGACCAAATCTGGTGGAAGGATTGAGAGTTAGTGAAGGACAAAGTGAGTTGGACAAAATTTGATAAAAAGTAAAGGCCACAGACCAAGGCCAAATATTTGGTCCAGTGCTTTTATGCAGTGAAAACATCTGTTTCGAGGAATTGGTTAAAGATGCACCCTATTGAACTTTAATATGAAGTCACACCACTTTTCCAAAAACCTTTGACCTTGGGTGACTTCAAATGACATGAAGTATTACCATGCAGCAGCACTGTACTGCAATCATATGCTTGGTTTGTTCAAAAAAGAATTTAACACCAACAAAGGAATTGTTAATGGTGACTACAGCACTGGGTACTGCAATAGACTGACACCCTGTCCAGGGTGTACAACCACTTCCAGACAAAGACTGACTCACTGACCATTGTGATAGGTTTCCCCTTGACCCTCAACTGGAATAAGCGGATGGATGCATGGATAGAGTAGAGCACTACGGGCTTGATTAGTTTCAAGTTTCACTTTATTTATCCTTAAAAAGGAAATTTAGAGTGCAACAGGATGTTCAGAAAACATGTACTACAACAGAACACCACCACCAGACACCCACAACAATTGTACACTCAACAATAAAAACCAAAAATCCCAAAAACCAATGGTAAAGCCAATGAACGATACACAACTAAAAACTGTCATCATCAACATGGACAGGAATAAAAAATAAATAATACAAAAGAAATGTCAGTTCAATGCATTCAAATTCCTGATAGCCACAGGAATAAAATAATCCCTGGCACGACGAGTTCTTAGCTTAGGCATCTTAAAATGGTGGCCAGAATGGAGCAAATTAAACTCCCCAAAGAGTGGGTGCTCAGGCCTTTCCTCTGACCTGTTTATCATAAATATGTTGTAGCTATGGTAGCGGTACCCCAACCACCTTAGACACCCCGCAAGGTTGCCAACATTGGAACTTTAGCTGGAGTGAGACTCTGCGCGCACATAGCGTGCACCGAAAATTTTTGCAAACCTAAACTCTAATTAAACAAAAAAGTTCTTGTTTACTAATAAACCTCCTTCCTTTTTCTGAAATATTTCAACAAGTCATCGACAGGCATGTGACTGGCAAATAAAGAAAAGTGCTACAATTGGCTGCGGATCAAGAGGGCCTTGGTTGGAGAGGCTGCGTGGATGCATCCCAGAAGCTGAAGGGTTTTTGCCATGCTAATGCTTCCCAGAACTATTTTCTGCAGTTAATTTGCAAGGACAGATTGGAAGGATGTAGGCAGCTGTTTATCCAGCTCTTTACAAGTTGGACAAAATCTGTCTTCATATGCCAGCAACTCCTGTGCAGTGTGAGTCTTCTCCAAAACTGAAGAGGAGGAACAAACTCAAGTCACTGAAGTGATCTTATTTTTACATAAAAACCTTTTGAAGCCCCCAAAATCTCTATAACATACAGTATTTTATGATGGCACAGTCAAATTATAACAGAAGTATACTGCTAATGTCTTTAAATGGAAATATAGTAAAAAATTTCAAATGCTTTTAAACACTGAACCATTTCAACACAATTGCTTCATATTGGTTCAGTGGTTCAAAATGCTTTGGTTACTCTGTCAGTAATAACTCAGCTATAAAATACATCAGTGAGCACGATTTTTAGCGCATGTAGACGGATAGACATAAAATCATGAATTCTTGCTCACTAAATCAAATCAAATCAGTTTTATTTATATAGCGCCAAATCACAACAAACAGTTGCCCCAAGGCGCTTTATATTGTAAGGCAAAGCCATACAGTAATTATGGAAAAACCCCAACGGTCAAAACGACCCCCTGTGAGCAAGCACTTGGCGACAGTGGGAAGGAAAAACTCCCTTTTAACAGGAAAAAACCTCCAGCAGAACCAGGCTCAGGGAGGGGCAGTCTTCTGCTGGGACTGGTTGGGGCTGAGGGAGAGAACCAGGAAAAAGACATGCTGTGGAGGGGAGCAGAGATCAATCACTAATGATTAAATGCAGAGTGGTGCATACAGAGCAAAAAGAGAAAGAAACACTCAGTGCATCATGGGAACCCCCCAGCAGTCTAAGTCTATAGCAGCATAACTAAGGGATGGTTCAGGGTCACCTGATCCAGCCCTAACTATAAGCTTTAGCAAAAAGGAAAGTTTTAAGCCTAATCTTAAAAGTAGAGAGGGTGTCTGTCTCCCTGATGTGAATTGGGAGCTGGTTCCAGAGGAGAGGAGCCTGAAAGCTGAAGGCTCTGCCTCCCATTCTACTCTTACAAACCCTAGGAACTACAAGTAAGCCTGCAGTCTGAGAGCGAAGCGCTCTATTGGGGTGATATGGTACTATGAGGTCCCTAAGATAAGATGGGACCCGATTATTCAAAACCTTATAAGTAAGAAGAAGAATTTTAAATTCTATTCTAGAATTAACAGGAAGCCAATGAAGAGAAGCCAATATGGGTGAAATATGCTCTCTCCTTCTAGTCCCCGTCAATACTCTAGCTGCAGCATTTTGAATTAACTGAAGGCTTTTCAGGGAACTTTTAGGACAACCTGATAATAATGAATTACAATAGTCCAGCCTAGAGGAAATAAATGCATGAATTAGTTTTTCAGCATCACTCCGAGACAAGACTTTTCTAATTTTAGAGATATTGCACAAATGCAAAAAAGCAGTCCTACATATTTGTTTAATATGCGCATTGAATGACATATCCTGATCAAAAATGACTCCAAGATTTCTCACAGTATTACTAGAGGTCAGGGTAATGGCATCCAGAGTAAGGATCTGGGTAGACACCATGTTTCTAAGATTTGTGGGGCCAAGTACAATAACTTCAGTTTTATCTGGTGGTTGGCTCTCACTGCGGTATTGTATCACTTCCTGTTCCGGAGCACAGCGGTGTTTTGCTATATCTGTTAGCTGTTTAATCTGTGCAGTTAGATTGATCTAGTTAACTAGATAACAATTTGTTTCACAGTGTAATCTTCACATGCCTAGACTAAAGCACTCCCTCTGCTGAATCACCTCTAAATTATTTACACATTATTCACTTTGTGTGTTTTTAGGAATCCGCTAGCTTAGCGCAGCTACTAGCTCTTAGCCGGTTTAGCATGGCGGCTTCTCCTGTCTCTCCCGCACTTTTCTGCTCTGGGTGTGAAATGTTTAGTTATTCCTCGGCCTCCTTTAGCAGTAATGGTACTTGAAATAAGTGTAGCTTATTCATAGCTTTGGAGGCCAGGCTGGGCAAATTGGAGACTCGGCTCCGCACCTTGGAAAATCCTACAGCTAGCCAGGCCCCTGTAGTCGGTGCAGACCAAGGTAGCTTAGCCGCCATTAGTTACCCTCCAGCGGATCCCGAGCAGCCGGGAAAGCAGGCCGACTGGGTGACTGTGAGGAGGAAGCGTAGTCCTAAACAGAAGCCCCGTGTACACCGCCAACCCGTTCACATTTCTAACTGTTTTTCCCCACTCGCGACACACCCGCCGAGGAACAAACTCTGGTTATTGGCGACTCTGTTTTGAGAAATGTGAAGTTAGCGACACCAGCAACCATAGTCAATTGTCTTCCGGGGGCCACAGCAGGTGACATTGAAGGAAATTTGAAACTGCTGGCTAAGGCTAAGCGTAAATTTTGTAAGATTGTAATTCACGTCGGCAGTAATGACACCCGGTTACGCCAATCGGAGGTCACTAAAATTAACATTGAATCGGTGTGTAACTTTGCAAAAACAATGTCGGACTCTGTAGTTTTCTCTGGGCCCCTCCCCAATAATGACTCGGATGTCTGAGTTGGTTAATGCTACTGACGTTTATCAACAAAAAGGCAGACAGTGCGGCTTATATGTACAGAGAGTGGGGCTTCTTCAGTTAATAGCATTTACTGTCTGTGATATCAGCCATAAAGACACTGATCAGAGCTAATGGCCAAGACTTTGGTTGATATACGCCAGTATTTTTAGAAATAAAAATACGAGCTGTAGGTCTTAGCTGGTTTTCTCATCATCAATGTATAGTAAAGTAACAGCAGCTGTTTGTTGTATTTCACATTTAAACAAAATCTTTACATGCATACATACACACACAGACACACACTCATATATACAACCCCTGGCAAAAATTATGGAATCACCGGCCTCGGAGGATGTTCATTCAGTTGTTTAATTTTGTAGAAAAAAAGCAGATCACACACATGACACAAAACTAAAGTCATTTCAAATGGCAACTTTCTGGCTTTAAGAAACACTATAAGAAATCAAGAAAAAAAGATTGTGGCAGTCAGTAACGGTTACTTTTTTAGACCAAGCAGAGGAAAAAAATATGTAATCACTCAATTCTGAGGAAAAAATTATGGAAATTATGGAATCACCCTGTAAATTTTCATTCCCAAAACTAACACCTGCATCATATCAGATCTGCTCATTAGTCTGCATCTAAAAAGGAGTGATCACACCTTGGAGAGCTGTTGCACCAAGTGGACTGACATGAATCATGGCTCCAACACGAGAGATGTCAGTTGAAACAAAGGAGAGGATTATCAAACTCTTAAAAGAGAGTAAATCATCATGCAATGTTGCAAAAGATGTTGGTTGTTCACAGTCAGCTGTGTCTAAACTCTGGACCAAATACAAACAACATGGGAAGGTTGTTAAAGGCAAACATACTGGTAGACCAAGGAAGACATCAAAACGTCAAGACAGAAAACTTAAAGCAATATGTCTCAAAAATCCAAAAATGCACAACAAAACAAATGAGGAACGAATGGGAGGAAACTGGAGTCAACGTCTATGACTGAACTGTAAGAAACCACCTAAAGGAAATGGGATTTACATACAGAAAAGCTAAACGAAAGCCATCATTAACACCTAAACAGAATAAACAAGGTTACAATGGGCTAAGGAAAAGCAATCGTGGACTGTGGATGACTGGATGAAAGTGATATTCAGTGATGAATCTCAAATCTGCATTGGGCAAGGTGATGATGCTGGAACTTTTGTTTGGTGCCGTTCCAATGAGATTTATAAAGATGATTGCCTGAAGAGAACATCTAAATTTCCACAGTCATTGGTGATATGGGGCTGCATGTCAGGTAAAGGCACTGGGGAGATGGCTGTCATTACATCATCAATAAATGCACAAGTTTACGTTGATATTTTGGACAATTGAAAGGATGTTTGGGGATGATGAAATCATTTTTCAAGATGATAATGCATCTTGCCATAGAGCAAAAACTGTGAAAACGTTCCTTGCAGAAAGACACATAGGATCAATGTCATGGCATAGGGTCAATGTCAACGAGCAGATCTGATTTGATGCAGGTGTTAGTTTGGGGGATGGAAATTTACAGGGTGATTCCATAATTTATTCCTCAGAATTGAGTGATTCCATATTTTTTTCCTCTGCTTGGTCTAAAAAAGTAACCATTACTGACTGTCACAATCTTTTTTTCTTGATTTCTTATAGTGTTTCTTAAAGCCAGAAAGTTGCCATTTGAAGTGACTTTAGTTTTGTGTCATGTCTGTGATCTGCTTTTTTTCTACAAAATTAAACAACTGAATGAACATCCTCCGAGGCCGGTGATTCCATAATTTTTGCCAGGGGTTGTATATATATTTGTCTAATGAGCTATCATGATGGGTACTGTGGAACAAAAGGCAATCTGGACAACATGAAGGTTCACGTTGAGAAAAATTTATTTCGTCAATCATAAAACATGTTTGTCAGTAAACTGAAAAAAATAATCACATTATTATTTAAAAACTGTAAGCGATGTTTGGTTTGTTATTCCATTCTTTTCATAAAACTGTTTCCTTATTTCAAAATCTTCAGAGGAAGCTTTTACTTTTGCAAATTGCTGATCACGTTGTAGATTCACTTGGCATTTGGATTGAGACAAATGTTGCCGCCCTTCTTCCTGGTGACTCTGCAGACATACAAATACAAACATTAATAATAAACAGCTTACTTTGAATTCCACAAGGAACAACAACAAATATAGTCAATAAAATACGTTTTTCAAATTAATGGAATGCTTGAGAATTTCCATTTTGTCGTGTGTATTGTCACGTGTATTTATTTGATGTAATAATAAGTAGTTAGGCACGTTTTATAGGTCCTACTGCATATTTGCTGTTTAATTAGTAAAGTACAATTAATGAAGTGTTTAAATATTTTGGACAAAAACAAAATTTTATAAAAAGTCCTTGTTAAAGTAATTGCAAAATTTTACTTTGGACTGTAATGGATGGTTAATTAAATCAAATCTAAATGTAAAAAAAAATTATGGCTGCTTTGTAAAAATGTATAAAGTAAGGCTCTGATTGCTTGTGTTGTACTAAAAGGTGGAAGTACCTAAAAAAAAAAAAAATCTACAACCCATATTTGTACTTAATTTCAGTGATGTTGTAGTAGATGGTTTTGTTAGCGTGAACACAAAAATTTCAGTACAAAAAAAGCTATAATTTAGTTTTATGTCAAACAGCTTTTAATGGCAATTTTGTATGTTTGAAAAAACCAATGAAAACTGTCAAGTTTAAATTGAAGGTAACTAAGTACATTTACTGAAGTACAACATTTAAGTACCCATTTGAGGGACTTGTACTTTGAGTAGTTTTAGAATATTTTATTATTATTATTATTGTACTTTGAGTAGTTTTAGAATATTTTATTATTATTATTATTATTATTATTATTATAGTAATATTGTATTTTTTTTATTCCACTACTCTTGATAGTTTTATTTATTATTATATATATTTTATTACGTTTTATTTATTTATTACATTGTAGAATCAGATGAACATGTCATATTAATGAGTAATTTCAACCCAATATACTGTAACTAGAATATAGTCTTCACCTCTGCGACTAAACCTCATTCATTGCTGTCAGAGAACAGGGTGAGAGAAAACGTACAAGAGCAACATGAGACTTATCAAAACTGACAAAACAAATTGAGCTACAAAAACACAATGAATCAATAATACTAACAACACTGTTAAAGTAACAAACTACAATAACAACATTTACAACCTCAAAACCCTGAACTCCCATGGTGCATTGCAGCACAGCATCCATTGTTTATTGGTGACCTAAAATTGCTAATTTCTCCAAAATTATTTGTCCTATCAACTTTTCGTTTTTGCAGTGTTCATCCTTGACCCAAAATACATAAGCATGCCAAATGGCAAATGTCAGCTCTCCTCGGTTTTTGCATGATCAAAGCCACACACACACACACACACACACACACGCACACACACACGCACACACGCACGCACGCACGCACGCACACACACACACACACACACACACACACACACGCACGCACGCACGCACACACACACACACACACACACAGAGGCCACTTGGCTACTATAATATGGATAAAAACAAAGATGTCACTATATGCAGATGACACCTTGTTTCATTGAATCCAGTTGTTGCAAACACTGAGCAGAAGGACAAGAAAAAAGTGTTTGAAGTTGATGTCTCACCGTGCAGAGCAGTGATGCAGCAGAGTCACAGCTGTGAGCAGCAGCAACGTTTTAGTCATCATGTCGTTGGCTGCTTTAACTTTTCAGACGTGAAGAAGTTAGAGTGAGCAGAGTAAAGGCTGGCTTTATAAAGGTACCAACAAGGAAGTACGTGTAGGAGAAACTGCAGTTTTTTCTGCCCTCACAAATTTAAATGTAAATTATGTGGTATCAGCTTTTTTCTTTTTTTTTAGTTGGGGAATCCTCCTGAATGAGTTAAGGCTGGATATTCCTTCTGATGATGAAACTTTCACTAATTTTAAGTGGAACTTCTCAAACCAAAATGCTTCAATTAATATCATAGATGTCATCATTTTGTTTATGACAAGCCACCAGACAGGATCTCAGATATCATCATAAAACAAAATATAAAGAACTCCAAAAAATCTGAAGATTGGTGCAGACCAAATTGGTGGGCATGCAAGTCGCTCCAAATTATAACAATTCACCACACAACAACAATGCCTTGGCTACTGAATGGCAACCACCCAGGCCAGGCAGAAAACTGTTCCATCAAATCAAATCAACCTTTATTAAACAACAAATCCCTCCCCTCCCGGGGTAATGATGAGGCGTTTAGCAGGCTGACATCGTTAAATAGGTGGCTGGCGCAATTTTGTAGACAGCAAGGCTTTAGCTTTGTTGATAACTGGCCTTCCTTCTGGGGCCGCCATGGGTTGCTGATACCAGACGGCCTCCACCCTACTGGGGAAGGTGTCGCCATCTTGTCTGCAAACATAGATAGAGCTCAACAGGGAGGGTAAAATTAGGAATTTACAGTATTTCCTTGATAGGCTGGAAAATCATTTTGGGATTACTGGGAGTGCCCTTGCATGGTAGACGTCATACTTGACCAGTTGTTCTCACTGTGTTCTATACAGTAACACTACCTCTAACCTTAGTGACATGAAATTTGGGGTTCCACAGGGGTCCGTCTTAGGTCTGCTTTTGTCCCTTTATATTGCACCCTTGGGCACATGCTTTGGGATTTCCTTTTACTGCTATGCTGATGATACTCAGTTATACATGCTAATAACTGCTGGTCATCTCACCCACATAAAGTCCTTAGAAGATTGCCTTCCATCACTTTTAAACTCTGATAAGACTGAAATGATGGTTCTTGGTCCAGTGAGACATCAGCATCAATTTGACCAATTAACGCTTAGCCTAGGCTTGTGTGTCATACATCACACGGACAAAGTGAGGAACCTTGGGGTAATTTTTGATCCTACGTTGTCCTAATATTTCCTTAAAAATATTATGAGGACTGCATTCTTCCACTTGTGAAATATAGCGAAGATTCGTCCCATCCTGTCTATGGCTGATGCTGAGACCCTGATCCATGTGTTTATCTCTTCTAGATTGGACTACTGCTATGTTCTATTTTCTGGTTTACCACAGTCCAGCGTTAGGGCTCTCCAACTGGTTCAAAATGCTGCTGCCAGACTTTTGACACGAAGCAGAAAGTTCGACCACATTACACCCATTTTGGCATCCCTTCACTGGCTTCCTGTCCCTGTGAGATCAGATTTTAAAGTTGTGCTACTAGTCTATAAAATTGTTCATGGACTGGCACCTCCCTACCTAGCTGACCTAATTAAACCTTGTGTACCGGCCCAGGCTTTGTGTTCTCAGGGTGCAGGACTACTTTGTGTCCCTAGGGTGAATAAGAAGTCTGCGGGTCACAGAGCTTTCTCTTATCTTGCCCCTGTTCTGTGGAATGATCTCCCTGTGTCAATAAAACAATCAGATTCTGTGGAGGCTTTCAAGTCCAGACTTAAGACGCACTTATTTTCCCTTTCGTATGGCTAGCATACTGGCATAGTATAGTTCCACGCTTTTCACGCTTAGTTCATTTTATTAGGAAACAGAGCATGCCGCGGCCTCAACTTTACCTAAATTCTGGGTCTTTTAGTGAGGCTTAGGGCTAGTCGCCGGCGATCACCTTAGTAGTTCCTGTTTTTCTTGTTGTTTAGTGCTGACAAATTATACTGTATTTCTTGTCTTTCAGATGCTTGATTCAGTTTTTTTTCTCACTGTTTAAGGTGCAGCTCCATCCAGAATTGCGTGTGGTAATTGTGCTGGAGACCCTCCTGTCCTGTGCACCAACAGATTTTCCTGTATATTCGTTTTGTGAATTGTTTCTGTAATTTGTGTCTGTATCATGGCCCAAGCACAGGGTCACCCCTTTGAGTCTGGTCTGCTTGAGGTTTCTTCCTCAGAGGGAGTTTTTCTTACCACTGTTGCTCTGGGGGTTGGTAAGGTTAGACCTTACTTGTGTGAAGCGCCTTGAGGCAACTCTGTTGTGATTTGGTGCTATATAAATGAAGATAAATTGAAATTGAAAAAATTGACATCTAGCTGTACATACAGTTGTAGTGCAGGCAAAATGAATGGGCGTTTCTCGCATTGATTCAAAGAAAAAAAAGCTTTAAATAAAACAGACTATCACACCAATCCCACCACCCACCCCAACCCCTCACATACTCATACATACACACACATATCCCTGAAACGTCAGACGAATAAAATGAAATGAAAATGAAATTGTCTGTTAAAGTGTCCAAGTTAAAGTCTAAAGTGTAGTGGTGACACTCTCGACATTGAGAAAGCGTTCGATCAGATTGAATGGTACTACTTGTTTGAAGTACTTAAACGATTTAATCTTGGTGACAAATTTATAAATTGGGTGAAACTCGTATACACAAACCCGACAGCTCGAATATGCACAAATAACAACCTATCCACCTCCTTTCGTCTGTACAGAGGAACTCAGCAAGGCTGCCCGTTATCCACCCTCATATTTACATTAGTAATCAAACCACTCGCGCAAAGCATTCATCTAGATCCTAAAATACATGGCTATAAAACCAAAAACATAATAAATAAAATTTCATTATACGCAGATGATATTCTTTTATACTGCACAAATCCAAAATGTTCAATCCCAGTGGTCCTAGATAAAATAAATTTATTTGGCAAATTTTCTGGTTATCGTATCAATTGGGCGAAAAGCATAATGATACCTGCCCAACCGATCCCTAAATCAACTCTAAACCAGTTTCCTTTCAAAACTTCAATGGATGAATTTACATATTTAGGCATAGAGGTCACAAGACAATTTTCATCTCTCATTCAGGCAAATTTTTCACCTCTATTGGAAGAACTAAAGAACAAGATTGAATTTTGGAAAACACTACCAATCTCACTACTAGGAAGAATAAATGCTATAAAAATGATTTTTTTTTTTACCACAAATTTTATATCTCTTTCAAAATATTCCTATATTCTTAACCAAATCATTTTTTTAAAAATTGAGGGTATTATTCAACCCTTCTTATGGAATTACAAAACTCCTAGAATAACTAAAAAATATCTGACAAAACCTAAATTATTAGGGAGCCTAGCCCTTCCAAATTTTATTATGTATCACTGGGTGCCATTAAGAACATATGTTTTTTTTTTTTTTTTTTACCAAAGTTCCTGATACTCCTCCTACCTGGCTAATCATAGAACAAGAACAAGATGACTGCCATCCATTTTCTCCCGCTGCCATAGTTCTATCCCCGACTCCAAAAGACCAGTCACAATTCAGTAAAAACCCGATCATAGCTAACTTAGTTAGAACATGGAAACAAATTAAATCACACTTTCTTTATAAATCAAATCCCCTATCACTACCAATCGCAAAGAATCCATCATTCATTCCATCTAACTTGGATTCCTCATTTGCAGATTGGAAAGATCTAGGAATACACTGCCTCCAAGACTTGTACATTGATGGCACATTTGCCTCTTTTGTACAATTACAAAGAAAATATAAACTTCACAGCAATAACTTTTTCAGATATTTGCAGATCACGAAAATACCTAACATCTTTTGAAACGGAACAAAAACTACAATTGATGATTGTTTAAATACATACCCAACTGAAAATAAATTTATTTCCTGTATATACTACAAATTATTAACCATCTCTATCCCACCTTCTAGCAAATTTAAAGAAAGCTGGGAAAAAGATATGGGCATTCAAGTCCTTGTAAATATTTGGGACAACTCCCTTGAAGCCATACATTTCTGCTCTAACAATGCATGACATTGCCTAATTCAATTTAAAATCATACACAGGCTTCACTACTCCAAAGTAAAAATTCATAATATTTTCCCTGATGTTTCATCAGCTTGTGAAAAATGTCAATCCTCAGATGCAACTCTGTTCCATGCATTTGTATCATGTCCGAAGGTGTCAGCCTACTGGTCCGATGTGTTTAACATTATATCACAGATTCTAAGATCTACTCTATTACCAGACCTGTTGTTGATTAATTTTGGGAAATCAGATACATATAATAACTTTCAAATAGGTCAAAAACGGCTAATTGATTATTGAATCATCATCGCAAAAAAGCTACTTTTGATGTCATGGAAAGGACCGTCAGTTCCAAATGTTAAAATGTGGCTGAGAGACCTCGTTAATACATTACATTTAGAGAAGATTTGTTACTTACTGAAAGATAAACTGCAATGTTTTTGTAAAGTGTGGCAACTTCTTATTCAATATCTGCAAAACGTGCCTATGTGATATATGTAAGAATGAACCTGCTCTGCAACTGTTTAAATGTTCAATGTTATGTACGAGATCTGTTAGAAAAGTATCCGACCTTTTTATTTTTTCAAAAACCATATGGATTTGAATCACGTGTGATTGCATCAGCCAAGCTTGAACCTTCGTGCGCATGCGTGAGTTTTTTCATGCCTGTCGGTTGCGTCATTCGCCTGTGAGCAGGCTTTGTGTGAGCAGTGGTCCACCCCTCTCGTCGGGTTTTATTGCGAATAAATGTCTGAACGATTTGGAGCTTTGCTGCATCCATTTTTCCCAGAAACTGTGAGAGACCTCCAGGTGGTAACCATTCGGAAAATTCAATTGGCTTTGAGGGACGATTTTATGGGGATTACACAGATTAAGGAGTGCTCCAGCCGGTTTAAAGACCGCCCACAGCTGCTGAGAGCGCGCCATGCTCCGAGCGTCGATCGACAGGCTCAAACCCTGCTGAAACAACCAGATCATTTCCAACGTGAAGGCTTTGTTGATCCGAGACGTCGTCTGACTTACACAAAAATGGCAGGAGACGTGGACATCAGTACTTTTTCGGCACATTCCACTGTTACAGGAGTTTTTTTCATGGAAAGAAAAGCGGAGGATTGCGCTACCGTGCTGCTCATGGCGCGGCACAAAACCACCTCCGTGTTGGTCTCACAGGACGGCTTTGAGATGGCTTTCAGACGGCTGTCGGTGGGTTTTCAGTTGTGTGACTAACCGAGAAATTGTGGATAAGCCTGGACATGCCAGAACATGTCCTGTGAGGCTTCATCACAGCGTTGCTTTGCGCCATGCGGCTCCACCGCGACGCGCAGAATTCCTCCGCACGTCTGTCTCAATGTGCCGAAAAAGTGCTGAGGTCCACGCCTTCTGCAATTCCTGTGCTAGTCAGAGGACGTCCTGGATAAAACACAGTGTCCAGTTTGGAAATGAACGGCACATTCCACTGTTACAGGAGTTTTTGTCATGGAAAGAGGAGCGGAGGAATTCCGCGCGTTGCGGCGGTGCCACATGGCGCAAAGCAACGCCATGATGAACCCTCACAGGACATGTTCTGGCATGTCCAGGCTCATCCACAATTTCTCGGTTAGTCACACGACTGAAAAACCCACCGACAGCCGTCTGAAAGCCATCTCAAAGCTATCCTGTGAGACCAACACGGAGGTGGTTTTGTGCCGCGCCATGAGCAGCATGGTGGCGCAATCCTCCGCTTTTCTTTCCATGAAAAAAACTCCTGTAACAGTGGAATGTGCCGAAAAAGTACTGATGTCCACGTCTCCTGCCATTTTTGCGTAAGTCAGACGACGTCCCGGATCAACAAAGCCTTCACATTGGAAATGATTTGGTTGTTTCAGCCTGTTGATCGGCGCTTGGAGCGCGGCGCGCTCTCAGCAGCTGCGGGCGGTCTTTAAACCGGCTGGAGCACTACTTAATCTGTGTAATCCCCATAAAATTGTCCCTCAAAGCCATTTTAATTTTCCGAATGGCTACCACCTGGAGGTCTCTCACAGTTTCTGGAAAAAATTGATGCAGCAAAGCTCCAAATCATTCAGACATTTATTCGCAATAAAAATCCGACGAGAGGGGTGGACCACTACTCACACAAAGCCTGCTCACAGGTGAATGACGCAACCGACAGGTGTGAAAAAACTCACGCATGCGCATGAAGGTTCAGGCTTGGCTGATGCAATCACATGTGATTCAAATCCATATGGTTTTTGAAAAAATAAAAAGGTCGGATACTTTTCTAACAGACCTCATATTTGTGTTTGTAATTTCATTTACCCTCTATGTTAAAAAATGAGCATTAATAAAGATATACAATTCAAACTGTGAAATACATTCTGCTCAATAAAAATATTTGACATTAAAGTGTAGTGGTGACAAAATCACGGACAGTTGAGCTATTTGAACAGTCTGGCAGTCCTGGTTTTGGTGCTACGGAAGCATTTGCCTGATGGCAGCAGTTTAAAGTGGTTGCGAAGAGGGTGTGAGGGGTCCCTGACGATGGTCAGTGCTCTGCTCCTACAGCAGCTCAAGAAGAGTTCCTGGACAGAGGGGAGGCAAACTCAGATGACCCTCTCAGCTCCCCTAACTATTCTCTGCAGAGCTTTTTTGTCTGACATACTGCAACTGGAGAACCATGTTGAGATACAGTATGTCAGAACGCTCTCGCCCACACCTCTGTAGAAGGTCCTGAGGATGCTCGTAGGGAGAGAGGCTCGTTTCAGCTTCCTCAGAAAGTGCAGTATCTGCTGTGCTCCCTTTCTGATCCCCAGAGTGTTCTTGTTCCAGGTCAGGTCCCGAGAGATCTGCACTCAGAGGAACACCCTCCCCTCAGGCTGTGACCTCCAGAAGTCAATGATCATCTCCTTCGTTTTGTCCATGTTGAGCACCAGGTTGTTCTCTCTGCACTAGCCCTCTAGGTCTTTGACTTCTTGACTACACTGATTCCTCATTTTCACGGAGTCCCACCACCATGGCGTCATCCGCAAACTTAATGATCTGGTTCCCCTCGTGTTTGGATACACAGTCATGTGTTAACAGAGTAAATAACAGAGGACTGAGTACACAGCCCTGAGGAAACTAGTGCTCAGTGTGATGGAGTCCAGGATCCAGAAACGTGGCGGTATTCAGGCCAAGTAGCAGCAGTTTCTCCATTAGTCTCCGGGGGATGATGGTGTTAAACGATGAGCTGAAATCAATACACAGGATTCTAGCATAGGTGTCTTCATGGTCCATATGAGTGAGGACTGAGTGCAAGGTGGTGGATATTGCATCCTCTGTGGAGCAGTTTGGTCAATAAGCAAACTGAAGTGATTCAGGGATGCTGGCTGTGATGTGTGTTTTGACAAGTCGTTCAAAACACTTCATGACAAAGGTGTGATGGGGCGGTAATCATTCAGACAGGACATAACTGATTTTTTTTTGCCACTGGAACAACTGTTGACATTTTGAAGCATCTGGGGACGATGGCTGAGAGACTGACTGAGAGAGATGTTAAAGATGTCAGTCAGAACATGTTTCATCTCCACCTCTTGAAATTAACCATCTATCTACCACAGCCAGGAGAAATGTGGGCGTTCCCTTGGCCTTCAACAAAAGACATAAAAGCAAACAAGTGGAAAAATCCATAACTGCACCTTAGTGCTTCACTGTTTCACCTCAGGGAGCATTGGTTTATTTCATGTGACACACACATTCATTCATGACCATCATTCATTACATGACTAAAGAAAAACACTTTGTGTCTTACTTTGAGCTGAGGTTATACACCGTGGAGTCAGACGTAGACTAAATGCTTTTGCACAATGTGTTTAGACCGTCCCCCGGGGCAGCGCCTGTGCGTCACTTGATTTTCGAAAGACAAAAAAAATTTGTGCAACAAACTTCCTCGCCAAATAGTCAGGCAGGCACCTCGTACCCCTCACCACATACTCACCACAACTCAGAACGTTCTCAACATGTGGGACAACTTGTGACGGGTTGGCACATACTTTTCTTTTTATATGATTGGGGAGGAACGGTGCTTCTGGAAGTGGCCCAGTGATTTCAGCATCCTCCAGCCAGGGCAGCACTTATCTGCCATGCACGCGCAATGCACGTCAGCAGGTGGGAGGCATCCTATCCAGCCATGAAGGAATTGCAGGAACCAAATTCATTGTGTTTTCCTCTTTTTATTTATGTTGATTTATCTATTTTTCTGATGTCTGCAGTGGAAAGAAGTTTAATGCTGTTGGTCGGCACCCACGTCAGTGGGCGGGACACATCCTGTCTGTCCACAAAAGTGTTGTATGAAACCAGATTTGTTGTGTTTCTTCTTCTTTTTATTTACTCATTTTCTGAGGACTGCAGTGGAAATAAGTTTAATGCTGTTGGTCGGCACCCACCTCCCCCGCACATGCGTCAGCAGGTGGGACACATCCTGTTAGATCACGGAGGAGCTGCACAAACCGGATTTAGTGTGTTGTTCTCTTGTATTTATTTTCTTATTCACTTTAATAAGTTTAATGTTGCCGGGTCAGTGGCAACCCCAGTGCACACATGGACAGCATGCTGGTCGTCACCTGTGCAGGGGATGAAGACAAAGTCAGTGCTCTGGATTCATTCTTTATTTTATTTTATTTTATTTTTATTCGAATTCTTCCAAAGGACCACTGTAACCGTGTGCCCTGTCCTCTCACGGAGGAGCTGTACCATCTAATGGAACAAAGTTTTATGCGTGACCTGGCAGTGCACACTCACTGGATGCATTCTGTCCGGTCATGGAGCCACACAAACCAGATTTATTGTTTTTCTCTTTTTTTAAATTTATTTTTCTGAGGACCACAGTAGAAATGAGTTTAAAGCTACACCTGTGTGAAGAATGTGGACAAGGAGATCTTATTGAGACAGACTTATTGTTTTTATTTACGGGTGATTCTTAGACTATGGGCACTTATTATGTCCTTTGATCATATTGTATGTAAAACATAAAAAAGGGGAAATTTCACACTTTTATAGTTATCTTTACAATGAAAGTGTGTTAAGAATTTTGTTCTAGTAGTCTATGTTGACTTTTTCCACCTTTTTTCAGCATCATTATATGCAAATATTGCTGTTTTGTGCGTGTCCCCCACCCAGACTTTTGATCTTCAATGATAAAAATGAATGGTAAAGAAACATTTTTTCTAATGTTTTAAAATATCTCTGAATAAAATATCAGTAAAATAATCAAAACATAATTGGGGTATTCAATGTCATACAACTGTTGTGATTTTTTTAAACAAAATGTAGTTGTCCCACACTATTGCCGTAATTTCCACCACAACACTGTAATATCCCTTTAAACAGTTTGTATGAAAGATTGTTTGGTAGTTTCTATGGAGATAAACAGTGACATCAGAGCACATGTATATAGCGCCAAATCACAACAAACAGTTGCCCCAAGGCGCTTTATATTGTAAGGCAATGGTGTGGTGGAAATTACATTTACAAGGCCAATAGTGCCCGTAGTTAAAGAATCACCCTTACATTGCCTGTGAGGACGTCAATGGGAGTTGAGAGATGCAGCTCCTAAACATTATTCTGTAAGTCAATGAGTGTTTGTTCACATTTTTCTTCTTGGTTTTTAATTATTATTTATTATTATTTATATTGCTTTTTCTGCCTGAAGTTGGGGGAATTTCTACAGCCTTTTTCATATAACAATATAATAGTCCACATCCATCCTAAGGACAGTGTGCACAAACGTGTCATCATCTCAGCCATGCCAGTGATGCTCAACATCCGTGAGAGTGCCGCGTGGTATTCACACGTAAATCTTTGCATTCCCAAAGGCCACACCAGTGCCACTCGACTTTCATGTGTGTGCTGTCCAGCATGTCAGTGTCTCTCATGTGGTATGTGTGTGGACTGCTCCAGATTTGTGACCATGTTTCACCACCACTCTGGACAGCATTCAGCGGACTGGTGGCCGTCCGCTGAATGCTGGACTGGCGGCCCATGGGAGGACGAATTCTGTGAGATTCCACGTGAAAAAGATTTGACCTTTTCACTTGTTTTGGCGTGATTTTGTGTCTCTGTCAGTTGCCCACCAGTCGCTCATCAATGAGATACTAGCCTAACATAAGGACCACAATCAGAAACAAAATAAGCCGTAGATAACATTACGGTAACTATAACTATGTGTTGGTAGGTTATTATTACGGCAGTGATATGATATACTACCTTAACCTCAATAGTCTAAATAGCTCAAATCTTATAGGGATACATGAATACAAAGAATAACTGGAACAAGAAATGTTGATTGATATGAATGGAGTTAAAAAAAAAAAAATCTTCCATCAGAGAATCAAACCTCTGTCTCCTGCATGACAGGTGGGGATACTTTACTTACGACGGTACCAGCGAGGAAGCAGCAATACACATCAAGTCACAGAACATCGATTCTGGTGGCTGGTGTAACAACAGCCTCAATATTTATGTCTGCCGTAACTGGAGCCACTTTGAACAAAACATATTTGTCATGATATTATTAGGGGTAGCTGACACATAACTACTTCCTTTTCTTGAAAAGAATTGGGGAATCTTAGCACCCAAAATCAGAACACATTTCCCATTCATGAAAGCAGCCTGATTAAAAGTATATCCAGTCAAATACAATGAATAAAGAATTCCGCCAAACCAGGTTACAGAACTATTTTTGAAAGTGAAATGATGCTAATAGCGTCCATGAATAAAAGTGTATGTGTTTGGCCAATCACCATCCTGCTCTGCTCTCTTCAGAAGCATAAAAAATTGTTTGTCCAAGTTTATTTAATTTATTGAACGTGACTGCAGCAGGGTGTGGAAAAAAAAACACGTGTGTAAGTTTATCACTAATTTTCGGTGCCAGAAAAAGCTTGGAAAGGCCCCACTTTACGTTTATGACTTTAATGGAGAATTTCTATATTTTCTTTAATAATCAATCATTTTGTTTAACTTGTTGATTATAAAGTGCTCGAACAGCACATCATGAAAGGAAGAGGAAGAAAACCTAACAATGCCTCCATTTCAGAAGGTGTGGAAGATGACGGCACTGATCCTAGCCGCACTGCTAATGAAGGGAATGAAGACACTGTATAACTGGGGATACAAAATGCATAACTGTGCACAATTTCTCCGGTCATAATCACAGAAGCCTCTAACTTCTTCTGGGTTGTCTGGGTGTCTTGGTGGCTTTCCTCACTCTTCTCCTTCTTGCACAGTCACTCAGTTTTTGAGAACTGTCTACTCCACACAGATTTACCATAGAGCGCCATACTGTTTGCATTTCTTTATAACTGATGTAAATAAAGTTCAAGAGATATTCAGTGACTTGGAAATGTTCATGTATCCATCCCCTGACTCGTCTGAAGAAAAGTGACAATTAAACTGATTATTTGCAGGTATTACACCAAAGGGGCTGATTGATTACCTATGCAATCCATCATCTTTGCTTTTATATTTTTAATTAAATTATATCAAGTTGCAGAGATTTACTTTCAGTTTGAGTCTAAGGAAGATAATCTTAGAAATTTTTATAATGACAAGCCTGATTTACTTTTTGTATTTGAAATGCCATAAACAAATTAAAATATGTGAAATACCAAGGGGCTGAATACGTTTGCAAGCCACTGTATTTAGTTGTCTGTGGGTTTGATAAGATTAGTCAACACTTTTTGTACTGTTGCCTGCTAACAAAGAAGTTATGGGCCTTTTTTTTTTTTTTTTTTTTTGATGACCAGTACTGTTAACTGAAGGTTTATTTTGAACATACTCCATTGTAATGTGACAAGAACTTTACTGGGTCTACTAGGTGATACAACATCAGTTCACAAATTTTTTTCTCATTGCGAATGTATAGCAGGGGTGGTGGCCAAGTGGTTAATGCACTTGGTTTCAGTGCAGAAGGTTCCCAGTTCAAATCCCACCCCTGCCACATTTCTCCATGTAATGTGGAGTTGTGTCAGGAAGGGCATCCAGCATAAAACTTGTGCCAATTCAACATGCAGATCCACCTTGGATTTGCTGTGGCAACCCCAAGTGCAAACAAGGGAGCAGCCAAAGGGTCTTACTATTGCGAATGTTAACCTTAAGGAGATGGAGATTTACACATAAAAAGTTCCATTTCAGCATGAGCAGACATTTACAGATTATAACGGCAGCTATTTCATTGTCAGAGACTGACTGAATGAGATATCAGTGACACTGGTTAATGTTTACAGCCCTAATTATGAGGACCCTGAATTTTTCCAAGCCCTTTTTAGGACTTTTCCCAGTCTCTCTGAATCTAAGGTGATAATGGTGATTTTAATTGTATAATGGACCCACTGACACACAGGCACCAACCGCAAATAAGTAAGTCGATAAATAGTCTTACTGTCAGTAGTCTAATGCAGGGCTGCGGCCTTGTAGATGTGTGGAGATCCCTCTAAAAAAGATTTGTCTTGTTTTCTTTTCAGTCCAGAAATCTTATTCTTGAATAGATTACTTTCTTCTAGATTCCATCTTGCTCTCAGTGGTCTTTGGCTCTTGTTATCACCATATTGTTATCTGATCACTGCCCCTGTCTGTAGATCTCAAAATGAACACAGCTAAGGGGAATTACAGTTGGCGTTTAAATAACTCTCTATTAAAGGATCAGGGTTTTGGTAAATACATTGCAGAGAAAATTTCAATGTTTATTATTACAAACAATATGGGTGATGTGAATGCTCGAAGGATTTGCAGTCCTTTCTCATTTTAATTTTTCAGGAATGGTCATTGACCGGAATGCTTGATACCTGTGATATGAACAAGTACTGGGATTTTCTTGAGTTGTTGTTTTATCTGATAAGGTTTGTGTCAAGGCTTTTTCACAAAACCTATCTGTGATCCAGTGTACTTGGATGGGCAAGTGGAAATCAGTAGGGGGGGAATGTTACAAGTTAAATTATTCCCACTTGTCATTACCAGCAAAAGTTCAGGCATTTCTGAATTAGCTTTGGTAGTGGGAGTTTAATTTGTTGTGTTAGAGCTCCCTCTGTGGGATCGTAGTGGACCTGATTACCATGATGAAGACTGAAAGTCTTTTGTTTTCTATTTGATGTTGTTCAGAATAAACATCTGGATGACAAACTTGTCACTGGTGTGCAACTTTAACACAATGCAATGACAGAAGAGTACACAACTGCTACACTGGCCTACCAATACGGGTTTGAATCCCACTCATGCAACCTGTCTGTGTCCTTGGACAAGACACTTAATCTGTACTATCCCAGTCCAGCCAGCTTTAAATGGGTACCGGCTTTGCCTGGAGGACTAACCTGCATCAGACTGGCATCCCATCCAGGTGAAGCTGTAGACTTTCATCCGCTCCATGCTACGGAATCCAGAGATCAGCGCCAGCATCAATGGACTCTAGGGCCGATATAGGACACGCTTCTTATTTTAGTATGCTCCTAGGTCAGCCCTGTTAATGCTCATGGATTCATTTCCAAAACTAATTTTAAAAAGAGAGAGAGATTTGTTGTATGAGGTCACCATCAAAGGTTTGGCTGTCAGCAATGTTTTAATCATGAATTTATGCTTTTAGTTCCTGTAATAGTAAAAACCATGGACTGTTTTCTAAGAACACCCCCTGCTTTTCTACCTTATTATAGTACCCCTTGGGCACATATTGTGATGTTTTGGGATTACCTTTCATTGCTATGCTGATGATACTGTGAAACTAAAATGATGAATGTTGCTTTGCTAATGTTCTGTTTTAACTAAATGTTCTGTTTGACCATCTGTAACCTTTCTGTTAACTAAATGGTGAGACATGCTCACTGTGAAAGGCATCTGATAAGAGACATTCCTTCAGCCTTCCCTCGCCTTATAACACACGATCTCTGAGTTACACAAACTGCTGCAAGCAGAAATTACTCCATCTTGTGATCAAGCACAGTGCAAGGAAAAGGCATTGTCTTAACTAGACAAGTGTCACAGTGGGATATTGTTCACAATCTCCAAGTGACCTCTGACCCTCACCATGATGGAAAAAACATTCTCCCAGACGAAAGGGACTCGTTGATCATCACAGCCCTGTCATTCTTGTCGACAGGACAATCATTCAGCCAATCACTTGGGACTTTGTTTTAACAACCTGTTTCTTTTAATTAACTCTGTATTTATGTTTGAACAGATGCATTCTTTAGACATGTGGTTAAAAGCAGAGCTCAGAAAGCTACACTTTACACTGTTCCAATCAGAACACCCTTGTTGGCACAGGGTCCGAAGCTTCGTATTCAAAAGCCTGTTATTTGACAAACAGTCAATGTCTTGATTCTTTGTTTCCACAAATACCCTGAACAATCCTTCAGCCTCCACAATACTCAGTTATACATGCCGATAACCACTGGTAATCTTCTCCAAATAAAATCCTTAGAAGATTGCCTTGCATTAGTGAAAAGCTGGATGTGTAGCAATTTCCTACTTTTAAACTCTGACAAGACAGAAATGATGGTTAGCCTAAGCTCCTGTCATACATCATACTGACAAAGTGAGGAACCTTGGGGTAATTTTTCATCCTACGTTGTCCTTTGACCTACACATTAGAGATATTACAAGGACTGCTTTCTTCCACCTGCAAAGATTCGTCCCATCCTGGCTGATGCTGAGACCTTGATTCATGCATTCGTTTCTTCTACATTGGACTCCGCCAATGTTTTATTTTCTGGTTTACTGCAGTCCAGCATTAGGGATCTCCAATTGGTTCAAAATACTGCTGCCAGACCTTTGACAGGAAGCAGAAAGTTTGACCACATTACACCCATTTTGGCATCTCTTCACTGGCTTCCTGTCTCTGTGAGATCAGATTTTAAGGTTCTGCTATTAACCTATAAAATTGTTCACGGACTGGCACCTCCCTATTTAGCTGACCTAATTTAACCCTACGTACCAGCCCGGGCTCTGTGTTCTCAGGGTGCAGGACTACTTAGTGTCCCTAGGGTGAATAAAAAGTCTGTGGGTCACAGAGCTTTCTCTTATTGTGCCCCTGTTCTGTGGAATGATCTCCCTGCATTAATAAAACAGTCAGATTCTGTAAAGACTTTCAAGTCCAGACTTCAGACACACTTATTTTCACTTTCATATGGCTAGCATACTGGCATAGTATGGTACTGTGCTTTCAACCCTTTAAAATTAATATTATTAGTAAACAGAGCGGGCTGCGGCCTCAACTTTATCTAAATTCTGGGTCTTTTAGTGAAGCTTAGGGCTAGTGGCTGGCGATCACCTTAGCATTTCTTCTGTTTTTATTCTTGCTTAATGCTGAGAAATTATACTGTATTTGTTGTCTTTCTGCCATCTGATTGTGTTTTTTTTTTTCCTTTCTGTTTAAGGTGCAGCTCCATCCAGAGATGGGAGTGGGTGTCTTCTTCTGCAGACCTCCTGTCCTGTGCACCAACATGGACTCCCAAAATTTCCTGTGTATTTGTATTGTTAACTGTGTCGATAGCTTGGCACAAGCAGAGGGTCACCCCTTTGAGTCTGTTCTGTTTGAGGTTTCTTCCTCAAATCATCAGAGGGAGTTTTTCCTTACCACTGTCACCTGTGTGCTTGCTCTTGGTGTTGGTACGGTTATACCTTACTTGTGTGAAGCGCCTTGAAGCAACGTTGTTGTGATTTGGTGCTATATAAATTAAATTAAATTAAATTAAATTGAATTAAGAGCTGTTCTTAAGATTGTTTTTCTGGTTCCAGGATTTGCTCTTAGCTGGTTTTGTCTCATCATAAATGTGTAATAAATAAAGCTGTTTGTCGTGTTTCGTCATTTAGACAATAAAATGTTTTTTTTTTATATAGTTTGTGTCACAGGCTATCATTATGGGTACCATGGAACAAAAGACAATCTGGACAACATGAGGGTTCACATTTAGAAAAATTTATTTCATCAAACATAAAACACGTTTATTGTCAGTAAACTGGAAAAATCATCACATTATTATTCTTTAAGAACTGTAAGAGACGTTTGGCTTGTCATTCCATCCTTTTCATAACACTGTTTCCATGGAGGTCTGAGAAGGAGCAACAGTGGCTGAGCTGGAGATCACGCTGTTCCTCCTGATAGAAGCAAACACAAATATGAATCATCTCGTCCTCTGTCAACATTCAGCATCTCAATATTTCAAAATCTTCAGAGGAAGCTTTTACTTTTGCAAATTGCTGATCATGTTGTAGATCCACTTGGCATTTGGATTGACACAAATGTTGCCACCCTTCTTCCTGGTGACTCTGTGGACAAACAAACATACATTAATAAACATGACATTTTACTTTTAATTCCACAAGGAACAACAGCAAATATATTCAATAAAATACTTTTTTCAAAGTAATAGTATGCTTGAGAATATCCATTTTATAGTTTGATGCTTCCACGTGTATTCACACATTTTAATTAACTATTTATTGATATTTACAGTCCAAAATAAAATTTGACAATTACTTTATTGAGGATGTTTTATAAAAAAAAAATTTCTGAAACATTTTAACAATTTATCAACTGTACTTTATTCATGAAACAGCAAATATGCAGCAGTGTCAATGAAAAATGCTTAACTCTTTTTTTTATTATGATTATTATTATTTCTATATCAAATCTAAATTAAAAAATTCAGGCTGCTGTATAAGAATGTATAAAATAAAGCCCTAATTATTTGTGTTCTACTTACAGGTGTACGTACCTTGTAAGTAATGTGTAAAACTGTTTCATTGATATTAGAGGACAGAATAACAGAAAACGTACATGATTTCTGTCCACCGACAGCTTCCCGAAACAGGAATGACCTCAATTCTTCTGATATTGGAAATGAGGATTCGGTTATAGGTGGTCTTGATGCAGCGACACCCATACCCATTGCTGGGGAGACCTGTAGGTGTCAAATATAAAATAAATAAAAATTAAATTAACATGCAATTTTGCTTTGGTGGCCCCAAAATTATATTTTAACCCCACAACAAAAGCTAACTTATACAGCAGTTATATATTATACAATTCAACTCAACATTCACAACAAATAGCTTTATATAATGGTTTTATACTCGATAAAATTTACTGATCTCATGTGGGAATTACAGCAACACAATTATTATAACAGAAATAAAGCTGGAAATACAAAAAATACTAACTGGTTACAAATGACCAAAAAAAAAAACCAATGAAAATATTTACAAAAGATGCAAAGTGCAAACAGAAAATAATAAAAAATGCAAACAGAAAGATGTAATTATATGCAGACGACACCTTGTTGTTTTATTAAATCCAGTTGTTACAAACATTGAGCAGGACAAGAAAAAAAAGTTTTTGACATCGTCGTCTCACCGTGCACAGCAGTGATGCAGCAGAGAGTCAGAGTGGCGAGCAGCAGCAAAGCTTTAGTCGTCATGTCGTCGGCTGCTTTGATCTTTCAGAAGTGAAGAACTTAGAGTGAGCAGAGTAAAGGCCGGCTTTATAAAGGTACCAACAAGGAAGTACGTGTAGGAGAAACTGCAGTTTTTTTCTGCCCTCACAAATTTAAATGTAAATTATGTGGCATCAGCTTTTTTTGTTTCTAGTTGGGGAATCCTGCTGAATGAGCTAAGGCTGGATATTCCTTCTGATGGCCAAACTTTCACTAATTTTAAGTGGAACATCTCAAACCAAAATGCTTCTCTCAGTAACGTTGTCATCATTTTGTTTATGACAAGGCACCAGACAGGATCTCAAACTTCATCATAAATGACAGCAAATTAATATTAAGTATAATTCAAAGTTCTTGTTTGACAATGTGGCAGCACTTATTCAGGGACAGCCACCTATATAAGCTGATCTCCATTTACAGCTCAGGGTTTCTTAGATTATTTCCTAGACAAAATAGGTGACATTAGGTCAAATATATCCCAGCACGCATTAGTGCCAACACCGCACCCTGTTACTGAAGTGGGTGCCATCATTGACAGCATGGTGAGGCTCACTGAATTTGACACTATTCCACTGGGAATGTTGATCAAACTTGTAACTTCTGCAAAAATCACACAACCTGTTATTTTGACCAAATAACGACTAAACTCTTTCAGAACCTCTGGCTTACACTTGGACCTTAACCTGTCATTAACATCGGGATCTGTTTGCAAATGTTTTAAAATTGCAGTGGTTAAACCAATTCTTCAGAAACCTAACTTCGACTCCAGTGTACTAAAAAACTACAGACTTATAACAAACCTATCATTTTGCTCAAAAATACTTGAAAAATTAGTTTCAAGGCAGCTTGTGGACCATCTTACTGAGAATAACCTCAGACACAACAGTCTGCATGAAAGCACCATTCCACGACGACAGCTCTTACAAAAGTGGTAAATGATTTTCTGCTTGAAATGGACTCAGACACAACTACGGTTCTGTTACTGTTAGATCTTAGCGCTGCATTTGACATGGTAGACTATGGTATATTACTGGATAGGCTTGAGAACCACTTTGGGATTGCTGGAAATGTCCTCACATGGTTGAAATGCTATTTAACTAGTCGCTCTCACTAGTCGCTGGATGTTGAGTAATTTTTCAACACCCCTGAGTCACACTAACTCAGAACGCTCGTAGCACAGGCAGAGGGGGAGGATTAGCAGCAATCTTCCACTCCAGCTTATTAATTAATCAAAAACCCAGAAAGAGCTTTAATTCATTTGAAAGCTTGACTCTTAGTCTTGTCCATCCAAATTGGAAGTCCCAAAAACCAGTTTTATTTGTTGTTATCTATCGTCCACCTGGTCGTTACTGTGAGTTTCTCTGTGAATTTTCAGAACTTTTGTCTGACTTAGTGCTTAACTCAGATAAGATAATTATAGTGGGCGATTTTAACATCCACATAGAAGCTGAGAATGACAGCCTCAACACTGCATTTAATCTATTATTAGACTCAGTTGGCTTTGCTCAAACAATTATTAATTAAGTAATAAGTAATTTAAGTAATTAAACCATTACTTAAAAAGACATCACTTGACCCAGGTACCTTAGCTAATTATAGGCCAATCTCCAACCTTCCTTTTCTCTCAAAAATTCTTGAAAGGGTAGTTGTAAAACAGCTAACTAATCATCTGCAGAGGAATGGTCTGTTTGAAGAGTTTCAGTCAGGTTTCAGAATTCATCATAGTACAGAAACAGCATTAGTGAAGGTTACAAATGATCTTCTTATGGCCTCAGACAGTGGACTCAACTGTGTGCTTGTCCTGTTAGACCTCAGTGCTGCTTTTGATACTGTTGACCATAAAATTTTATAACAGAGATTAGAGCATGTCATAGGTATTAAAGGCACTGTGCTGTGGTGGTTTGAATCATATTTATCTAATAGATTACAATTTGTTCATTTAAATGGGGAGTCTTCTTCACAGACTAAGGTTAATTATGGAGTTCCACAAGGTTCTGTGCTAGGACCAATTTTATTCACTTTATACATGCTTCCCTTAGGCAGTATTATCAGAAAGCATTTCTTAAATTTTCATTGTTACGCAGATGATACCCAGCTTTATCTATCCATGAGGCCAGAGGACACACACCAATTAGCTAAACTGCAGGATTGTCTTACAGACATAAAGACATGGATGACTTCTAATTTCAGATAAAACTGAAGTTACTGTACTTGGCCCCACAAATCTTAGAAACATGGTGTCTAACCAGATCCTTACTCTGGATGGCATTACCCTGACCTCTAGTAATACTGTGAAAAATCTTGGGAGTCATTTTTGATCAGGATATGTCCTTCAATGCGCATATTAAGCAAATATGTAGGACTGCTTTTTTACATTTGCGCAATATCTCTAAAATTAGAAAGGTCTTGTCTCAGAGTGATGCTGAAAAACTAATTCATGCCTTTATTTCCTCTAGGCTGGAGTATTGTAATTCATTATTATCAGGTTGTCCTAAAAGTTCCCTGAAAAGCCTTCAGTTAATTCAAAATGCTGCAGCTAGAGTATTGACGGGGACTAGAAGGAGAGAGCATATTTCACCCATTGTTGGGAAGGTGTCGTAGCACGGACCCACAACAGGGGGCGCAAATGAACGGACAATAAGTAAGCCAAAAGGTAACAATTTAATGTTGTGATATTACACAACGAAACGTGTCTTAATGTTCACAGTCAATAAACACCAGGTGACGTGTGGGCAGGCTCGAAGATAGAAGACGCCCGACGAGAGAGAAGCCGCGTCCCACACGGCCTCCACCACCAACGGCCTGAAGAACACCGGAGCCGCCAAGTCCCGAGTCCCCAGGTGGCCTCTGTCTTCGGCTGTCGACCCTGGTACTGCTGGCAGAAAACAGAAAGATGATGTGTGAGTGTGAGTCCGCACACTCAGTAATTAACAGTCCAGACACCGTTAGGAGGGAGCACCTCCACCTCCAAATCACACACACTCGTGCAGCTCCTGATCAACCACTTATCTGGGACGGGGTGCGAGGTGAAGCCGTCACTGTCACACCAAACGCCAATCCTCCAGACAAGGAAAGCACCAGGAAAACGGCTGCAACAGAAGTTCAGATTACTATTCAACGTATAAGTCAGCAGAGAAAATTACCTTAGTACTGGTAGTCGATTTCTCGGCGGGGAGGTGGAGTTGCAGTCCGGCTTATATGGTGGTGTAGATGAGTGACAGCTGGAGTAATGAGTGACAGCTGTCACCTCCTCTGGGTCTGGCGCCCTCTCGTGCTTGGAGCCCGCACTCCAAGCAGGGCGCCCTCTGGTGGTAGTGGGCCAGCAGTACCTCCTCTTCAGCGGCCCACACAACACCCATATTGGCTTCTCTTCATTGGCTTCCTGTTAATTCTAGAATAGAATTTAAAATTCTTCTTCTTACTTATAAGGTTTTGAATAATCAGGTCCCATCTTATCTTAGGGACCTCATAGTACCATATCACCCCAATAGAGCGCTTCGCTCTCAGACTGCAGGCTTACTTGTAGTTCCTAGGGTTTGTAAGAGTAGAATGGGAGGCAGAGCCTTCAGCTTTCAGGCTCCTCTCCTGTGGAACCAGCTCCCAATTCAGATCAGGGAGACAGACACCCTCTCTACTTTTAAGATTAGGCTTAAAACTTTCCTTTTTGCTAAAGCTTATAGTTAGGGCTGGATCAGGTGACCTTGAACCATCCCTTAGTTATGCTGCTATAGACTTAGACTGCTGGGGGGTTCCCATGATGCACTGAGTGTTTCTTTCTCTTTTTGCTCTGTATGCACCACTCTGCATTTAATCATTAGTGATTGATCTCTGCTCCCCTCCACAGCATGTCTTTTTCCTGGTTCTCTCCCTCAGCCCCAACCAGCCCCAGCAGAAGACGGCCCCTCCCTGAGCCTGGTTCTGCTGGAGGTTTCTTCCTGTTAAAAGGGAGTTTTTCCTTCCCACTGTCGCCAAGTGCTTGCTCACAGGGGGTCGTTTTGACCGTTGGGGTTTTTCTGTAATTACTGTATGGCTTTTGCGTTGCAATATAAAGCCCCTTGGGACAACTGTTGTGATTTGGCGCTATATAAATAAAATTGATTTGATTTGAAATTCAAACAAGATTGAAATGATGGTCCTGGGTCCTGCGAGACATAGACATCAATTTGAACGGTGAACAGTAAACCTAGATTTGTGTGTTATACATCAGTGGTAACATGAGAAACCTTGGGGGGGATTTTTGATCCCACACTGTCCTTTGACCTACACATTACAGAAATCACTAGGACTGCTTTCTTGCATCTTTGTAATAAAGTGAGGAGATGTCCTGTCCTGTCTGTCTGATGCAGAGACTCTGATTCATGACTTTGTCTCTTCCCTGGCTTACCTCAACCCAGCATCGGAGGGCTCCAGGTGGTTCAAAACACAGCTGCTAGAACCTTGAAGTAAGAAATTTGACCACACTGCCCTCACTTCATTGGCTAACTGTCTCTGTGAGGTCTGAGTTTAAGGTTTAATAGCCAACTTGTAAAATTATTAATGGACTAGTGCCTCCCTACCTAGCCCACTTAATTAAATCATATGTACCAGCCCAAGCTATACTTTCTCAGGATTACTACAGTGCCTTGCAAAAGTATTGGGCCCCTTGGTATTTCACATTTTAATTTGTTTATGCCATTTCAAATACAAAAAGTAAATCAGGCTTCTCAATATAAAATTTTCTAAAATGACCTTCCTTAAACTCAAATGCAAAGTAATTTGATATAATTTAATTAAAAATATAAAAGCCAAGATGATGGGTTGAATAAGTAATGGGCCCTTTTGGTATAATATCTGTAAATAGTCAATTTTATTTTATTATTAATTTTATTATTATTATTAAGAGTGTGCATATCATGCAGGGGTGGTGGCCAAGTGGTTAATGCGCTTGGTTTCAGTTCAGAAGGTTCCGGGTTCAAATTCCACCCCTGCCACATTTCTCCATGTAATGTGGAGTTGCGTCAGGAAGGGCATCCGGCGTAAAAAAAACTTGTGCCAATTCAACATGCAGATCCACCTTGGATTTTGCTGTGGCGACCCCAAGTGCAAAACAAGGGAGCAGCCGAAGGGACTTACTAGTCAATTTTATTGCCCGTATTCTTCAGGCACGTCAGGTGATGACACATGAACATTTCCAAATCACTGAATATGTCTTGGACTTTATTTACATCAATTATGAAGAAATACAAACAGTATGGCACTTTATGAAAAATATGCATGGAGTAGACAGTTCCTAAAAACTGACTGTGCAAGAAGGAGAAAAGTGAAGAAACCACCAAGACAACCAAACAAACCAGAAGACATTATAAGCTTCCAGGGCTGTGATTGGAGAAATTGTGCATAGTGCATGTTTTGCATCTTGTATCCGCAGTTATACAGCTTCATGATGAAGTGGTATAGAGGAGGATTTTCTTAAAAAGAAGCCCTGAAAGCTCAGCTACAATTTGCCAGAAGGTACATCTGAGATGCAAGCCTAATTAAAGCCAGATTAAAGACTCATCTGCTATCCCGTTCATATGGCTAACATATGTGTATAGTGTCAAATCATTTTCCTCTTATCTTAAACTGTGTTATAAATGGAGCAGGTCTCAGTCTCATATCAAAACTTTTCTGCTTGTTTGAAGCAGTGGGTTGGCTGTCAGTGAGCACATTAGTACTCTCTCTGCTTCTATACGGATTTATTTCTAGTGAAACTTATGCCCTAGGTGCTGGTAATTCTGTCCAGTTGATTCTGTAGTTTTTCTCATTTCTCTCTGTCTGAGGTATCCTTGCTGGGACACGGGAAGCTGAATGCCTTGTAGCTGGGTGAGTGGTCAAGATGTGACTAATGCCACATGATTGATGACAAATCCAACCAGCTACATTCCACAACAGTCTGAAGTGCCACTGCCGGTAGCAGGGGCATGGATTCCTTTGGTACTTTGTTGGCTTGGCGTTAATGTTGGGCTGTTGAACTATCATGTAACTGCTTGTAACTTTGCAACGAGTAGAATAGCCAAAGCAGTAGGTCACCCCTCTGAGTCTGGTCTGCTTGAGGTTTCTTCTTCAAGAACGCCAGAGGGAGTTTTTATGTCCACTGTCATCTTTGTGCTTGCTCAGAGGGGTTGGTAAGGTTAGACCTTACCCATATGAAGTGCCTCGAGGCAGCTTTGTTTGGCACGATATAAATAAAACAAACAGGGCAAGGCAGTCTCGTTTGAACCCTGTGTGATATCGCATGATTTGACCACTTATGGGGACAGCTGTTCTCGTTGTGCAATATATACGCAGCATAACTTCACATGGAAAAAATGGCGTGCCGTTTTGTTTTCAGCTGCAATCACCAAAGCAGTCGTGAAAAGTGTTTTACCACTTTAGCTCCCGCCCTCAAACAAGACTGGGCTGCCCAATTTATCTACCACAGCCAGGTGAAAAGTGGGCATGTCTTTGGCCTTCAACAAAAGACACAGACGCCAACAAGTTGAAAAATAGAGCACACCTTACTGCTTCAATGTTTCACCTCAGGGAGCTTTGGTGGCTGCTTTGATGTGTTGCATGTATTTTAATTAATTTATTTAATTTATACAGCACCAAACCACAATAAAAGCTGCCTCAAGGTGCTTCACAGAAGTCAGGTCTACCTTTACTAGGCAGGGGTCATCCAGCATTCCTCAGACTGTCAGTGGGCCTGCCTCTGCGACAGGGTCACCCCTGAATGCAGACTGCAGCATGCAGCACCTCCATCGGGCTTTTTATCTCACAAATCAGTCCAGCCCCTTGCGGTTTGGATCCGGCAATCCTACAAATCCACACGACATCATTTGTACCTCAGACAGAGAGAAAAAGAGCAGAATTAGTTGGCTGGGAAAAAAACAACACTTATAAGGTATATCAGCAATAAGTCTTCAGGAAAACAGAGAAATTACTAAGGTGATCACTGGCCACTAGCCCTAAGCTTTAATAGCAGACCCAGAATTTAGATGAAGTTGAGGCCAAGAGTCCTTCCTATCAAGAGTCTGGCAGGACTCTTGATAGGAAGGAGCATTTTGAACCAATTGGAGACCCCTAATGCTGGGCTGCGATAAACCAGAAAATAGAGCATTGCAGTAGTCCAATCTAGAGGTAACAAATGCATGGATCAGGGTCTCTGAATCAGCCATAGACAGGATGGGATGAATCTTCACTATATTTCGCAGGTGGAAGAAAGCAGTTCTCGTAATGTCTCTAATGTGTAAGTCAAAAGACAACGTGGGATCAAAAATCACCCAAGGTTTCTCACTTTGTCAGTGTGATGTATGACACATGAGCCTAAGTTAAGCGTTAGCTGGTCAAATTGATGCCAATGTTTCGCTGGACCAAGAACCATCAATTCAGTCTTGTCCGAGTTTAAAAGTAAGAAATTGATAGACATCCAGCTTTTCACTAATGTAAGGCAATCCTAAAGACTTTATGTGTACGAGATTACAAGCAGTTATTGGCATGTATAACTGAGTGTCATCAGCACAGCAATGATAGGTAATCCCAAAACGTTGCAATATGAGCCCATGGGGTGTTATATAAAGGGAGAGAAGCAGGGGACCTAAGATGGACCCCTGTGGGACCCGTATCTCATGTCACTAAGATTAGAGGTAGTGTTGTTGTACAAGACACAGTGAGAACAACTAGCTAAGTATGATGTTAACCATGCAAGGACATTCCCAGTAATCCCAAAATGATGCTACAACCTATCAAGCAGAATTGGGGAGGTGATGGTCTAGTGGTTAAAGCGCTGGGCTTGAGACCAGAAGATCCTGGGTTCAAATCCCAGCCTGACTGCAAAATAAGACAGGATGCTTGCTCCAAGTGTGTAGTGAGCGCCTTGTATGGCAGCACCCTCACATCAGGGTGAATGTGAGGCATAATTTGTAAAGCACTTTGAGCATCTGATGCAGATGGAAAAGCTATATAAATGCAGTCCATTTAATATGGTGATCCACCATATCAAATGCGGTGCTAAGATCTAACAGCACCAGAAAGAATTCTAACAGTATCAGAATTCGTTGCAAGCAGAAGCAGTGAGAAGCTGTCTCTGTGGAATGACATGTTCTAAAAGCAGACTGCAGTGGTTCAAAGAGATTATTTTCAGTAAGATGGTCCACGAGTTGCTGCAAAACCACTTTTTCCAGCGTTTGGGTTAACGTTAGATTTCTTAAGTCATGGTTTAATCACTCCAGATTTGTAACATTTAGGAACAGATCCTGAGGTGAGTGACTGATTAATAATTTCCTAAAGAGTAGGCCCAAGAGTGGGCCACAGGTCCTTAATGAGTTGTGTTGTTAAAGGATCAAATAAGCAGGTCGTACTTTGAGAAGACATTACAAGTTTCGTCAGCAAGCCCAGTGAGACACTATCAAATTCGGTAAATCTAGGCAATATATCAGTGGTGGGATCCACCTCGACAACAGGGTGTAGTGGATGGATTAAGGCATGCTAGGACATATTTAATCTAATGTTATCCTTTTTCTTCTCAAAAGTAAACCAAGAAACCTGGGCTGTAAAAGGAGAGCGACTTAACAGTGATTGTCCATGAGTAAGTGTTGCCACCGTGTCGAACAGGATCTTTGAATTATGATTGTTTTTGTGGATCAAATCAGAGTAATAGGCCCGCTGTGTAGCCAGGAGTGCATGCTTATAGTCGAGAACAGCAACGCGCCATGCGAGGTGGAATACGTCTAGTTTTGAACTACGCCATTTTTGTTCTAGACCTCTAACCTTATGCTTGAGGCCACATAAGTAATCATTGAATCACTGTGACTGTATTTTGAGGGGGCAAGCTTTTAATATGGGTGGAGCGATCACATCAGGTATGGTTGTGAGCGCTGAGTTTAAACTGTCCACAAGACAGTCCACTGAATGGTCATTTTCCAAAACCAATGCTGAGATATCAGGAAGCCTGGCTCTAAGTTCAGTTGTAGTTGAAGAGTTGATGTGTCACCGCAAAGTGCATCATCATGTACATCAGTTATCTCACCAGAAACATTTCCCACTTAAGTCTGCTGTCAAAACAGCATGCATCAGGTTCCAGCACAGTGAGCACAAGGAATTTCTGATTGGTTTATTTCATGTTACGCACTCATTAATTCACGCCCATATTTCATTACATGACAAAACACAAGCACTTTGTGTCATACTTTGAGCTGAGGTTATCCCCCATGGAATCGGACATGGACCAAATGCTTTCGCTCCAAGCACTTTAGACCACACACCATAGATCAGGAAGATAAGACCCACAACCAGGAACAAAAAATGTTTGTCATGATAGTGGAGAGTAGCGGAAAGTAGCACAAAGCTCACCGCCACTTCCCTGTTTGTATTAGGGGTGGCTGATGCATAACCGCTTCCTTTTCTTGTAAATAATTGGGGACTCTTAGCAACCAAAATTAGAGTACATTTCCCATTCATGAAAATAAGATGATTAAAAGTAGCTCCAGTCAAATACATTAAATAAAGAATTCAAATTGGACAACTTTTCATTTTAATGCTCATGACTTACTCGTTTTTGATTCAAATCTTATATAGTGGTATGTTTGGGCACCCCTGATTATTTCCATGATTTTTCTTTATAAATCATTGGTTGTTTGGATCAACAATTTCAGTTAAATATATCATATAGCAGACAAACAGTGATATTTGAGAAATGAAGATTATAGGATTTACAGAAAGTGTACAATAATTCTTTAACTAAAATTAGGCAGGTGCATAAATTTGGGCACCCCAACAGAAAAAAATACATCAATATTTAGTAGATCCTCCTGCAGAAATAACAGCCTCTAAACACTTCCTATAGTTTCCAATGAGAGTCTGGATTCTGGTTGAAGGTATTTTGGACCATTCTTCTTTACAAAACATCTCAAGTTTGTTGGTTTCCGAGCATGGACAGCCCACTTAAAATCACACCACAGATTTTCAATAATATTCAGGTCTGGGGACTGAGAATGCCATTCCATAATGTTGTACTTGTTCCTCTGCATGAATGTCTTAGTAGATTTTGAGCAGTGTTTAGGGTCGTCTTGTTGAAAGATCCACCAACTTCAACTTTGTCACTGATTCATGAACATTGTTCTCAAGAATCTGCTGATATTGACTGGAATCCATGTGGCCCTCAACTTTAACAAGATTCCCAGTACCTACACTGGCCACACGGTCCCACAGCGTGATGGAACCACCTCCAAATTTTACTGTAGGTAGCAAGTGTTTTTCTTGGAATGCTGTGTTCTTTTTCTGCCTTCATACCACCCCGTTATGTCCAAATAACTCAATTTTAGTTTCATCAGTCCACAGCACCTTATTCCAAAATGAAGCTGGCTTGTCCAAATGTCCTTTAGCATACCTCAAGTGACTCTGTTTGTGGCATGTACGCACAAAAGGCTTCCTCTGCATTACAGCATCTCCTTGTGAAAAGTGCACTGTATAGTTGAACGATGCAGAGACACTATCTGCAGCAAGATCATGTTGTAGGTCTTTTGAGCAGGTCTATGACTGTTCTCACCATACTTCGCTTCAGCTTATCTGAGATTTTTCTTGGCCTGCCACTTCGGGCCTTAACTAGTACTGTCCTGTGGTCTTCCATTTCCTCATTATGTTCCTCACAGTGGAAACTGACAGCTGAAATCTCTGAGATAGCTTTTTGTATCCTTCCCCTAAACCATGATGTTGAACAATCTTCGTTTTCAAGTCACTTGAGAGTTGTTTAGAGGCTCCCATGTTGCCACTCATTAGAAGAGATGCAAAGAGGCGAAACATTTGCAAATGGCCACCTTAAATACCCTTTCTCAAGATTGGATTCACCTGTGTAAGAGGGTCAAGGGTCAATGAGCTTTTCAAACCAATTTTGTGTTCCAATAATTAGTGCTAAATGTATTCAAATCAATAAAATGACAAGGGTGCCCAAATTTATGCACCTGCCCAATTTTGTTTAAATAATTATTGCACACTTTCTGTAAATACTAGAAACTTCATTTCACTTCTCAAATATCAGTGTGTTCGTCTGCTATATGATATATACTCAACAAAAATATAAACGCAACACTTTTGGTTTTGCTCCCATTTTGTATGAGATGAACTCAAAGATCTAAAACTTTTTCCACATACACAATATCACCATTTCCCTCAAATATTGTTCACAAACCAGTCTAAATCTGTGATAGTGAGCACTTCTCCTTTGCTGAGATAATCCATCCCACCTCACAGGTGTGCCATATCAAGATGCTGATTAGACACCATGATTAGTGCACAGGTGTGCCTTAGACTGCCCACAATAAAAGGCCACTCTGAAAGGTGCAGTTTTGTTTCATGGGGGGGGATACCAGTCAGTATCTGGTGTGACCACCATTTGCCTCATGCAGTGCAACACATCTCCTTTGCATCATCCGTGAAGAGAACACCTCTCCAACGCGCCAAACTCCAGCGAATGTGAGCATTTGCCCACTCAAGTCGGTTACGACAACGAACTGGAGTCAGGTCGAGACCCCGATGAGGACGACGAGCATGCAGATGAGCTTCCCTGAGACGGTTTCTGACAGTTTGTGCAGAAATTCTTTGGTTATGCAAACCGATTGTTTCAGCAGCTGTCCGAGTGGCTGGTCTCAGACGATCTTGGAGGTGAACATGCTGGATGTGGAGGTCCTGGGCTGGTGTGGTTACATGTGGTCTGCAGTTGTGAGGCTGGTTGGATGTACTGCCAAATTCTCTGAAACGCCTTTGGAGACGACTTATGGTAGAGAAATGAACATTCAGTACACGAGCAACAGCTCTGGTTGACATTCCTGCTGTCAGCATGCCAATTGCACGCTCCCTCAAATCTTGCGACATCTGTGGCATTGTGCTGTGTGATAAAACTGCACCTTTCAGAGTGGCCTTTTATTGTGGACAGTCTAAGGCACAGCTGTGCACTAATCATGGTGTCTAATCAGCATCTTGATATGGCACACCTATGAGGTGGGATGGATTATCTCAGCAAAGGAGAAGTGCTCACTATCACAGATTTAGACTGGTTTGTGAACAATATTTGAGGGAAATGGTGATATTGTGTATGTGGAAAAAGTTTTAGATCTTTGAGTTCATCTCATACAAAATGGGAGCAAAACCAAAAGTGTTGCGTTTATATTTTTGTTGAGTGTACTTAACTGAAATTTCTGATCCAGCCAACCAATGATTTATAAAGGAAAATCATGAAAATTATCAGGGGTGCCCAAACTTTTACATACAACTGTAGATGAGCAGATTGTTGGATTATTACACAAATTAATCAGGTTAATGAGGTTCTACGAATGTTCTGCGTGCAGACTTTTCAGTCGAAATTCATTTTCTTACTCCATGTGTTTGATGTACAGGTGGGAAGTAAAATCACAGCTTCCAGATTTCCTTGTTGCTTTTCTACTCGACAAAAAGATCATCAACAGACATGTAGCTCACTTAACTGAAGAAACAGGAGTGCTGAAAAAAGTAAAAAAAATGTTTATTATAACACCATTAGTGCATAGCAGCAGGGGCCATTACAAGTTTCTCCATGTAATGTGGAGTTGCGTCAGGAAGGGCATCCGGCATAAAACTTGTGCCAATTCAATATGCAGATCCACCTCAGACCTGCTATGGCGACCCCGAGTGTAAACAAGGGAGCAGTGGGAAATCTGACTTCAAATGACATGAATAAGCAGTCCCCTTGGTATTTCATGCATTTCAATTTGTTTATGCCATTTAAAGTACAAAAAATACAAAAACTACAAAAATAAAATTATCATCCTTAAACTCAAAGCAGTTCTCTGCAACTTGATATCAATTAATTAAAAATATGAAAGCCAAGATGATGGGGTGCATAAGTAATGGGCCACAGGGTATAATGCCTGTAAATAATCAGTTTTATTGCCACTTTTCTTCAGACAAGTCAGGGGATGGATACATGAACATTTCCAAGTCACTCAATATGTCTTGGACTTTATTTACATCAGTTATGAAGAAATACAAATAGTATAGCACTCTATGGTAAATCTGCATGGAGTAGACAGTTCTCAAAAACTGAGTGACTGTGCAAGAAGGAAAAGAGTAAGGAAAGTTACAGGCTTCTGTGGCTTTGATTGTAGAAATTGTGCATAGTGCATGTTTTGCATTTTGTATCCCCAGTTATACAGCTTCATGATGAAGTGGTATAGAGGAGGGTTTCCTTAAAAAGAAGATCTGAAAGTTCAACTATAATTTGCCAGAAGTTACATCTGAGATGCAAGCCTATAGATTTGATGTTTCGGTCAAAGAAAATCCTAAGCCATGGGATTTCCCAAACTAGTAAAATAAATAAATAAATAAATAATCTGATACTCCAGAAAATATTGTATAGACAACATGACGGGATGATGACAGACATGATAAAGAAACTGGGTATGTCGTCAAATTCACCAACTGCGTCCTCTTTCACCACTTCATGTTTAAGGGCCCCTTCACACATTAGGGGAAGTTTGGTCGAAGAGCGCACAAAGTGTGCATGAAGCAGGAATCGTGTGCAAAACATGTAAAATCGCCCCTGCTTCGAACGCCTTGTACACCTGTTGCTACAACTATTTGCACACACCAGCGGCTGAAAGACAGAGTGCGTGCTGTGCGAACCCATCTATCCCTCTCGCGGTGTCGGCCAAATTCCAGCTGACACACACGAACATCTAACACCGCTCGCATGGCACTTAGATGTGTGGCCATTCGCAGCATTAACAACAGTCTGCAGACAATCATTGTCATGCTCGCAGTGAAATTTGTCTAAGTGCCCCATGAGTGTGGATTTGGTGTGTGTGCTGAATTGAAAGGAGGTGTGTCCGCGGACCGAAGCAGCTGCGGAGATCAGTGCATCAGGACAACAGGTACTGTGTTTGGATGGACATGGACTAACAACTGCTCACTGTGATGCGCGTGTGTCTGCTTCCTGCCCTTACGTGCTCATAAATCAAAACAGTTATCGCCGTGGCGACAGGCTGCAGCAAGCAAGCATGTGCACGCTGGAGCCCACTGACAGGCTACCACCAGGTTGAAACGGACCATCAGATCAGAACACGCAGCAGGCATTCTGACTGTCACATGACCCATGTGAGCTCTGTTCCACATGACACGGTGTCTGTGCTGTGGCGCGCCATCCACAAGACATGCATGTCGGGCAGGACACGCGTGCGGGGCGACTGGACGCACCGGACCAGCAGATGTGGACATAATTAGAGCACACTGCTTCTCATTTATGTCATTTCATGACTGTATGTCAGTGACCATGGGTCATCACTAGAGGAGCAGACGGATCATATTTGTATTGCCCACTTGATAAATGCTCTGTTTTTATATGGTGTGTGATTTAAAAAAATTTTTTTGTAATACTTCCATGTCCTTCCTGAGGTAGGTTCCCACAGCTTTCAAAATACAGCTCTGTAGTTCAGTGGTAAAGTTTGTGACTGGCAATCAGAGCTTTTGGAAGGTGCAGGTTCAAGTCCGGTGGGTGGTATGGTTATTTGCTGTTGTTTTTAATGTTTTCCACATAAGCAGTGCAATGTGGTCCCACAAGTACCAGCTGGTTTTTATTTATTCCACATAAGCGGCACAATGTGGTTCCACAGCTACCAGCTGGTTTTTATTTTTTATTTATTCCACGTGATGCACCTCGCACTGTGTTCCTGCCTGGAAGACACTGTTACATGCACGAACTCTCGCACCAGGATCGTTCACACCTGCCCGTCGGCGCGACGTTTCTTGGTGTGCTAATTCGAACTGTTTGGCACTGTTTGCCGTATTCCACCAAACTTTGCACTATATGTGAAGGGGCCCTAAGTGAAGCAAAGAAGGACTATACAATCAGGAAAACAGATCAAGGTTTCAAGATTTTGCATGTTCTTTCAAAACTCCTCTTCAATACCACTTTTCACATGATACACGATACAATATTATATGCAAAGTATGCAATAGGCATCAACACTGGTGATGCAACAGAAAATTTTACACTATTCAGTTTCTCCTACCACAACCACTTCCCTCACTAGTCTCCTTCCAGCACGGTCACTCAGTTTTTCAGAACTGCTGACTTACCATACTGTTTGTATTTCTTAATGATTGATGTAAATGACTTTTTCTGATTCATGGCTGTAAAATAAAATCTGCATTTCATATAAAAATCTTGAAGTTAGCAGTGGGGTTACTGGAACTGTTCCGGCTGTAAGGTCAGAAGTCGGCGAAACATAAGTGTGGAAGTGTTCCTTTGAATGTGGCACGGGTGTAACTATGATTTGGAATACATTTCTGGTCCAAAATGAAACACTCTTGGTCTCTGTAGAAGCAAACGAGATCCAACAGAGAAAGTTTTTTATGGCTCTGAGCCACCTGTAGATTTTATGATTGCGTTATGTTACTGTCAACACACTTCTTGTTTTGAGGACTTCCTCACCAGCCTTCTGCAGACTATTACTGGCACGTCGGCTCGTAAGACTGAAACCCATCTGCCAACCAACAAAGGAAACTACATTTCAATTTCTCAAATTTATCAGAATAGAAACGCTCACGATGGAAAACATAGATCTTTGTTCATCAGCTACCGAAACCTGACAAATGTTTGGAGATTTTATGTTAGAACTTCCATCTTATCAGTTTACTTTTGATTCAAGTGTCACACAGATGTCCTCTTGAAGAGAAAAGTGTAAACGGAGACAATTTAAAAGAATTCTTACCAACCTGCAAGTTAAAATGCTCTGACGCTAAACTCTGGAGATCCTCAAGGAACCTGTCATGGTTTCCTTGTTGTTTTTTGCTTTGTTCCATAAAGTTTTAACAATTTCTCACAGTACTTCATGAGCTAAAATTCTCAGCTTCATTTTCCAGACAGACAAATCATGAATTTTTAAATCCTGATATTTCACCTAATTTTTAATAAGATTTATGAGTCATAACTTGCATCTATTCTTTGTTTTCAGTGACACCTAAAGTAACATTACAGATAATGATTTTGCACGTTTTTGGATACAATTTTCATGTTTGATTTTGAATTAATATTGTTTCACATTTTTTAGTAAATTAGATTTTCCAACAAGTCTTCATGTCCAAAAGAGACAACAGGCCATGTGACATTGTTTTCATTATTATTGTTTCAAATAATCCATACGAATATTTTCTCATCCGACAGCCACAGTCCTGAAGGCATTTTTCCACACTTTATTTAAAGCCCATTTACTTGTCACTAATGTTACTTTCAGGTTACAGGGTACGTGTGTCAGTGAGGCCACATTTTCACATGCCAACAAGTTTGTTTTCATCAATGGCAGCTTCAGTGACTGTAAATATATATTTTACAGTATATTTCAATTACCCATTCCAAACAGCATATTAATTCAGATATGACATTCAACATGGAGATATAAATCATAATTATTCTTCTAACGGAACACAAGGCAAATTTGGAAAATTCAAGAAAAAAAAAAGCCACAAGACAACCAACAAAACAAAAATGCCATAAAAAGAAATAACATCAGAATTCAACCAAGATGCTGGACAAATGTTTTTGTTTTGTTTTTTTCCCAATTTGCCAGTCAGAAATATTACCCAACTGGACCTGGACCATAATAGAAAAATGCACAAAGCTTTGGCCCAGAAGTAAAAATATTATTGAAATTTCCAAGCTTTTTGTTTTTTACATATTTTACAAAAATTACACCTTAACCTTCATGCTAAACCTAAACCATTTAAGATAAAATAATTTACAATTTTGCTAGGCAGCTAAAAAGTCAGTTTTCGAGCCTTGTTCTGACACCAGAATTGCAGTCAGATTTAGGAATACAAATAAAACATTGGTTTTAATCTAACTTTGCAGAATGGATTCAGCTCTCATGCTATGCACTCTAGCACCAATGATCTAAAACAATCAATCTATAGCAAGTACCATATTTTCTGGAGTATAACACTTTTACAAACTTTTGAGTTTTACAATCCGGTGCAACTTGTAAACTGAAAAAAACACACTTTCATAATTAATGATAATAACAACAACAGCAATCCAAGATTTCTGATGTCTGCCAATCTTAATCACCTTCAAAATTCAGTGGCGTTTTCCATGCCCTATTATCTATGTTGTGCAACTTTGGTGAGAATCTGTGAAGTAGTTTTGACGTAACCCTTCAAAGCCTATATAAAGTGAAAACTTGATCCAGAATCCAGATCCAAATCACCTCCAAAATTAAATGGAGTCATGCATGGCCCAATATGAATCTGTGATTAAAATGTAGTTAAAATCCCTGTAGTGGTTTTGATGTAATCCTGCTGACAGAGACAAATAAATAAAACAGCTGATTTTATTATGTCCTTGGCAGATGTAATTATCAGTGTTGTAGTTGAGTCCACCTCCCCCGAGGCAAGGCCAAGGCCAGGTCCAAGTCATGGGTCTCCGAGGCGAAGACCAAGTCACCCCACCTCAAGGCCAAGGCCACAGCATGCGAGGCCGAGGCAGAGTATTATACAAAGCCATATAAAACTATTTCACCCCCCCAACCCCCAACTAAAGAAGCACCACTGAATGTCTAAAAACTGCATAACCGTAAAAACAAAGAAGGACAAAACCTACTTTTGATAGGCTCAGTGGCTAGTATTCCTTGTATTAGTATTAGTGTTCTTTGATTAATATTCAAAGAAAAAAAAAAACAAAAACAAACGAGATAACTCAAAGCACTCACAGTTCTTAAAGAAAATTAATTTAATTGGCTAGATGCCTCAAACCTTCCTTGTGCATCTATCTATCTCAAGTACCTCCTTATGTATACAACAAAATAAAACAAGTGGGTACATGTAAAATAAAAAAAGTCTGTAAGTGTTAAAAGAAATTATTCTACATTTCTAAACCAAAGTCAGTCACACGAATAAGGGTGATTCTTTAACTACGGGCACTATTGGCCTTGTAAATGTAATTTCCACCACACCATTGCCTTACAATATAAAGCGCCTTGGGGCAACTGTTTGTTGTGATTTGGCCCTATATACATGTGCTCTGATGTCACTGTTTATCTCCATAGAAACTACCCCAACAATCTTTCATACAAACTGTTTAAAGGGACATTACAGTGTTGTGGTGGAAATTACAGCAATAGTGTGGGACAACATTTTGTTAAAAAAAAAAAAATCACAACAGTTGTATGACATTGAATACCCCAATTATGTTTTGATTATTTTACTGATATTTTATTCAGAGATATTTTAAAACATTAGAAAAAACGTTTCTTTACCATTCATTTTTATCATTGAAGATCAAAAGTCTGGGTGTGGGACAAGCACAAAATGGCAATATTTGCATATAATGATGCTGAAAAAAGGTGAAAAAGTCATCATAGACTACTAGATCAAATTTCTTAACACACTTTCATTGCAAACTATAAAAGTGTGAAATTTCCCCTTTTTCTGTTTTTCATAAAATATTCAATTCAATTCAATTCAATTTTATTTATATAGCGCCAAATCACAACAAACAGTTGCCCCAAGGCGCTTTATATTGTAAGGCAAGGCCATACAATAATTACGTAAAAACCCCAAAGGTAAAAACGACCCCCTGTGAGCAAGCACTTGGCGACAGTGGGAAGGAAAAACTCCCTTTTAACAGGAAGAAACCTCCAGCAGAACCAGACTCAGGGAGGGGCAGTCTTCTGCTGGGACTGGTTGGGGCTGAGGGAGAGAACCAGGAAAAAGACATCCTGTGGAGGGGAGCAGAGATCAATCACTAATGATTAAATGCAGAGTGGTGCATACAGAGCAAAAAGAGAAAGAAACACTCAGTGCATTATGGGAACCCCCCAGCAGTCTAAGTCTATAGCAGCATAACTAAGGGGTGGTTCAGGGTCACCTGATCCAGCCCTAACTATAAGCTTTGGCAAAAAGGAAAGTTTTAAGCCTAATCTTAAAAGTAGAGAGGGTGTCTGTCTCCCTGATCCGAACTGGGAGCTGGTTCCACAGGAGAGGAGCCTGAAAGCTGAAGGCTCTGCCTCCCATTCTACTCTTACAAACCCTAGGAACTACAAATAAGCCTGCAGTCTGAGAGCGAAGCGCTCTATTGGGGTGATATGGTACTATGAGGTCCCTAAGATAAGAAGGGACCTGATTATTCAAAACCTTATAAGTAAGAAGAAGAATTTTAAATTCTATTCTAGAATTAACAGGAAGCCAATGAAGAGAGGCCAATATGGGTGAGATATGCTCTCTCCTTCTAGTCCCCGTCAGTACTCTAGCTGCAGCATTTTGAATTAACTGAAGGCTTTTCAGGGAACTTTTAGGACAACCTGATAATAATGAATTACAATAGTCCAGCCTAGAGGAAACAAATGCATGAATTAGTTTTTCAGCATCACTCTGAGACAAGACCTTTCTAATTTTAGAGATATTGCATAAATGCAAAAAAGCAGTCCTACATATTTGTTTAATATGCGCTTTGAATGACATATCCTGATCAAAAATGACTCCAAGATTTCTCACAGTATTACTAGAGGTCAGGGTAACGCCATCCAGAGTAAGGATCTGGTTAGACACCATGTTTCTAAGATTTGTGGGGCCAAGTACAATAACTTCAGTTTTATCTGAGTTTAAAAGCAGGAAACTAGAGGTCATCCATCTCCTTATGTCTGTAAGACAATCCTGCAGTTTAGCTAATTGGTGTGTGTCCTCTGGCTTCATGGATAGATAAAGCTGGGTATCATCTGCGTAACAATGAAAATTTAAGCAATGCCGTCTAATAATACTGCCTAAGGGAAGCATGTATAAAGTGAATAAAATTGGTCCTAGCACAGAACCTTGTGGAACTCCATAATTAACCTTAGTCTGTGAAGAAGATTCCCCATTTACATGAACAAATTGTAATCTATTAGATAAATATGATTCAAACCACCGCAGCGCAGTGCCTTTAATACCTATGGCATGCTCTAATCTCTGTAATAAAATTTTATGGTCAACAGTATCAAAAGCAGCACTGAGGTCTAACAGAAGCAGCACAGAGATGAGTCCACTGTCTGAGGCCATAAGAAGATCATTTGTAGCCTTCACTAATGCTGTTTCTGTACTATGATGAATTCTAAAACCTGACTGAAACTCTTCAAATAGACCATTCCTCTGCAGATGATCAGTTAGCTGTTTTACAACTACCCTTTCAAGAATGTTTGAGAGAAAAGGAAGGTTGGAGATTGGCCTATAATTAGCTAAGATAGCTGGGTCAAGTGATGGCTTTTTAAGTAATGGTTTAATTACTGCCACCTTAAAAGCCTGTGGTACATAGCCAACTAATAAAGATAGATTGATCATATTTAAGATCGAAGCATTAAATAATGGTAGGGCTTCCTTGAGCAGCCTGGTAGGAACGGGGTCCAACAGACATGTTGATGGTTTGGATGAAGTAACTAATGAAAATAACTCAGAACAATTGGAGAGAAAGAGTCTAACCAAATACCGGCATCACTGAAAGCAGCCAAAGATAACGATACGTCTTTGGGATGGTTATGAGTAATTTTTTCTCTAATAGTTAAAATTTTATTAGCAAAGAAAGTCATGAAGTCATTACTAGTTAAAGTTAAAGGAATACTCGGCTCAATAGAGCTCTGACTCTTTGTCAGCCTGGCTACAGTGCTGAAAAGAAACCTGGGGTTGTTCTTATTTTCTTCAATTAGTGATGAGTAGTAAGATGTCCTAGCTTTATGGAGGGCTTTTTTATAGAGCAACAGACTCTTTTTCCAGGCTAAGTGAAGATCTTCTAAATTAGTGAGACGCCATTTCCTCTCCAACTTACGGGTTATCTGCTTTAAGCTGCGAGTTTGTGAGTTATACCACGGAGTCAGGCACTTCTGATTTAAAGCTCTCTTTTTCAGAGGAGCTACAGCATCCAAAGTTGTCTTCAATGAGGATGTAAAACTATTGACGAGATACTCTATCTCACTTACAGAGTTTAGGTAGCTACTCTGCACTGTGTTGGTATATGGCATTAGAGAACATAAAGAAGGAAACATATCCTTAAACCTAGTTACAGCGCTTTCTGAAAGACTTCTAGTGTAATGAAACTTATTCCCCACTGCTGGGTAGTCCATCAGAGTAAATGTAAATGTTATTAAGAAATGATCAGACAGAAGGGAGTTTTCAGGGAATACTGTTAAGTCTTCAATTTCCATACCATAAGTCAGAACAAGGTCTAAGATATGATTAAAGTGGTGGGTGGACTCATTTACATTTTGAGCAAAGCCAATTGAGTCTAATAATAGATTAAATGCAGTGTTGAGGCTGTCATTCTCAGCATCTGTGTGGATGTTAAAATCGCCCACTATAATTATCTTATCTGAGCTAAGCACTAATCAATCAATCAATCAATCAATTTTTTTATATAACGCCAAATCACAACAAACAGTTGCCCCAAGGCGCTTTATATTGTAAGGCAAGGCCATACAATAATTATGTAAAACCCCAACGGTCAAAACGACTCCCTGTGAGCAAGCACTTGGCTACAGTGGGAAGGAAAAACTCCCTTTTAACAGGAAGAAACCTCCAGCAGAACCAGGCTCAGAGAGGGGCAGTCTTCTGCTGGGACTGGTTGGGGCTGAGGGAGAGAACCAGGAAAAAGACATGCTGTGGAGGGGAGCAGAGATCGATCACTAATGATTAAATGCAGAGTGGTGCATACAGAGCAAAAAGAGAAAGAAACAGTGCATCATGGGAACCCCCAGCAGTCTACGTCTATAGCAGCATAACTAAGGGATGGTTCAGGGTCACCTGATCCAGCCCTAACTATAAGCTTTAGCAAAAAGGAAAGTTTTAAGCCTAATCTTAAAAGTAGAGAGGGTGTCTGTCTCCCTGATCTGAATTGGGAGCTGGTTCCACAGGAGAGGAGCCTGAAAGCTGAAGGCTCTGCCTCCCATTCTACTCTTACAAACCCTAGGAACTACAAGTAAGCCTGCAGTCTGAGAGCGAAGCGCTCTATTGGGGTGATATGGTACTACGAGGTCCCTAAGATAAGATGGGACCTGATTATTCAAAACCTTATAAGTAAGAAGAAAAATTTTAAATTCTATTCTAGAATTAACAGGAAGCCAATGAAGAGAGGCCAATATGGGTGAGATATGCTCTTTCCTTCTAGTCCCCGTCAGTACTCTAGCTGCAGCATTTTGAATTAACTGAAGGCTTTTTAGGGAACTTTTAGGACAACCTGATAATAATGAATTACAATAGTCCAGCCTAGAGGAAATAAATGCATGAATTAGTTTTTCAGCATCACTCTGAGACAAGACCTTTCTGATTTTAGAGATATTGCGTAAATGCAAAAAAGCAGTCCTACATATTTGTTTAATATGCGCTTTGAATGACATATCCTGATCAAAAATGACTCCAAGATTTCTCACAGTATTACTAGAGGTCAGGGTAATGCCATCCAGAGTAAGGATCTGGTTAGACACCATGTTTCTAAGATTTGTGGGGCCAAGTACAATAACTTCAGTTTTATCTGAGTTTAAAAGCAGGAAATTAGAGGTCATCCATGTCTTTATGTCTGTAAGACAATCCTGCAGTTTAGCTAATTGGTGTGTGTCCTCTGGCTTCATGGATAGATAAAGCTGGGTATCATCTGCGTAACAATGAAAATTTAAGCAATACCGTCTAATAATACTGCCTAAGGGAAGCATGTATAAAGTGAATAAAATTGGTCCTAGCACAGAACCTTGTGGAACTCCATAATTAACTTTAGTCTGTGAAGAAGATTCCCCATTTACATGAACAAATTGTAATCTATTAGACAAATATGATTCAAACCACCGCAGCGCAGTGCCTTTAATACCTATGGCATGCTCTAATCTCTGTAATAAAATTTTATGGTCAACAGTATCAAAAGCAGCACTGAGGTCTAACAGAACAAGCACAGAGATGAGTCCACTGTCCGAGGCCATAAGAAGATCATTTGTAACCTTCACTAATGCTGTTTCTGTACTATGATGAATTCTAAAACCTGACTGAAACTCTTCAAATAGACCATTCCTCTGCAGATGATCAGTTAGCTGTTTTACAACTACCCTTTCAAGAATTTTTGAGAGAAAAGGAAGGTTGGAGATTGGCCTATAATTAGCTAAGATAGCTGGGTCAAGTGATGGCTTTTTAAGTAATGGTTTAATTACTGCCACCTTAAAAGCCTGTGGTACATAGCCAACTAACAAAGATAGATTGATCATATTTAAGATCGAAGCATTAAATAATGGTAGGGCTTCCTTGAGCAGCCTGGTAGGAATGGGGTCTAATAAACATGTTGATGGTTTGGATGAAGTAACTAATGAAAATAACTCAGACAGAACAATCGAAGAGAAAGAGTCTAACCAAATACCGGCATCACTGAAAGCAGCCAAAGATAACGATACGTCTTTGGGATGGTTATGAGTAATTTTTTCTCTAATAGTTAAAATTTTGTTAGCAAAGAAAGTCATGAAGTCATTACTAGTTAAAGTTAATGGAATACTCAGCTCAATAGAGCTCTGACTCTTTGTCAGCCTGGCTACAGTGCTGAAAAGAAACCTGGGGTTGTTCTTATTTTCTTCAATTAGTGATGAGTAGAAAGATGTCCTAGCTTTACGGAGGGCTTTTTTATAGAGCAACAGACTCTTTTTCCAGGCTAAGTGAAGATCTTCTAAATTAGTGAGACGCCATTTCCTCTCCAACTTACGGGTTATCTGCTTTAAGCTACGAGTTTGTGAGTTATACCACGGAGTCAGACACTTCTGATTTAAAGCTCTCTTTTTCAGAGGAGCTACAGCATCCAAAGTTGTCTTCAATGAGGATGTAAAACTATTGACGAGATACTCTATCTCCCTTACAGAGTTTAGGTAGCTACTCTGCACTGTGTTGGTATATGGCATTAGAGAACATAAAGAAGGAATCATATCCTTAAACCTAGTTACAGCGCTTTCTGAAAGACTTCTAGTGTAATGAAACTTATTCCCCACTGCTGGGTAGTCCATCAGAGTAAATGTAAATGTTATTAAGAAATGATCAGACAGAAGGGAGTTTTCAGGGAATACTGTTAAGTCTTCTATTTCCATACCATAAGTCAGAACAAGATCTAAGATATGATTAAAGTGGTGGGTGGACTCATTTACTTTTTGAGCAAAGCCAATAGAGTCTAATAATAGATTAAATGCAGTGTTGAGGCTGTCATTCTCAGCATCTGTGTGGATGTTAAAATCGCCCACTATAATTATCTTATCTGAGCTAAGCACTAAGTCAGACAAAAGGTCTGAAAATTCACAGAGAAACTCACAGTAATGACCAGGTGGACGATAGATAATAACAAATAAAACTGGTTTTTGGGACTTCCAATTTGGATGGACAAGACTAAGAGACAAGCTTTCAAATGAATTAAAGCTCTGTCTGGGTTTTTGATTAATTAATAAGCTGGAATGGAAGATTGCTGCTAATCCTCCGCCCCGGCCCGTGCTACGAGCATTCTGACAGTTAGTGTGACTCGGGGGTGTTGACTCATTTAAACTAACATATTCATCCTGCTGTAACCAGGTTTCTGTAAGGCAGAATAAATCAATATGTTGATCAATTATTATATCATTTACTAACAGGGACTTAGAAGAGAGAGACCTAATGTTTAACAGACCACATTTAACTGTTTTAGTCTGTGGTGCAGTTGAAGGTGCTATATTATTTTTTCTTTTTGAATTTTTATGCTTAAAAAGATTTTTGCTGGTTATTGGTAGTCTGGGAGCAGGCACCGTCTCTACGGGGATGGGGTAATGCGGGGATGGCAGGGGGAGAGAAGCTGCAGAGAGGTGTGTAAGACTACAACTCTGCTTCCTGGTCCCAACCCTGGATAGTCACGGTTTGGAGGATTTAAGAAAATTGGCCAGATTTCTAGAAATGAGAGCTGCTCCATCCAAAGTGGGATGGATGCCGTCTCTCCTAACAAGACCAGGTTTTCCCCAGAAGCTTTGCCAATTATCTATGAAGCCCACCTCATTTTTTGGACACCACTCAGACAGCCAGCAATTCAAGGAGAACATGCGGCTAAACATGTCACTCCCGGTCCGATTGGGGAGGGGCCCAGAGAAAACTACAGAGTCCGACATTGTTTTTGCAAAGTTACACACCGATTTAATGTTAATTTTAGTGACCTCCGATTGGCGTAACCGGGTGTCATTACTGCCGACGTGAATTACAATCTTACCAAATTTACGCTTAGCCTTAGCCAGCAGTTTCAAATTTCCTTCAATGTCGCCTGCTCTGGCCCCCGGAAGACAATTGACTATGGTTGCTGGTGTCGCTAACTTCACATTTCTCAAAACAGAGTCGCCAATAACCAGAGTTTGATCCTCGGCGGGTGTGTCGTCGAGTGGGGAAAAACGGTTAGAGATGTGAACGGGTTGGCGGTGTACACGGGGCTTCTGTTTAGGGCTACGCTTCCTCCTCAGTCACCCAGTCGGCCTGCTTTCCCGGCTGCTCGGGATCTGCCAGGGGGGAACTAACGGCGGCTAAGCTACCTTGGTCCGCACCGACTACAGGGGCCTGGCTAGCTGTAGAATTTTCCACGGTGCGGAGCCGAGTCTCCAATTCGCCCAGCCTGGCCTCCAAAGCTACAAATAAGCTACACTTATTACAAGTACCATTACTGCTAAAGGAGGCCGAGGAATAACTAAACATTTCACACCCAGAGCAGAAAAGTGCGGGACAGACAGGAGAAGCCGCCATGCTAAACCAGCTAAGAGCTAGTAGCTGCGCTAAGCTAGCGGATTCCTAAAAACACGCAAAGTGAATAACGTGTAAATAATTTAGAGGTGATTCAGCAGAGGGAGTGCTTTAGTTAAGGCACGTGAAGATTACACTGTGAAACAAATCGTTATCTAGGTAACTAGATCAATCTAACTGTGCAGATTAAACAGCTAACAGATACAGCAAAACACCGCTGTGCTCCGGAACAGGAAGTGATACAATACCGCAGTGAGAGCCAACCACCAGTAGAGTGCCCGTAGTCTAAGAATCACCCATAAACATGTAGATGCCTCTGACTTACCCCAAGCACCCATCTCTGTTTAGTAATTACCTTTCCCTCTGCAAAATGAAATAGACATGTACAGACACAAAGAAATTATCCTCATAAAACCAAGTCACTCATAATACCGTGATCCAGAAGACAAAGTAACAATAGATTTCAGCATTCACAAGGTCATTCAAGGTAAATCAAATCAATTTTATTTATATAGCGCCAAATCACAACAAACAGTTGCCCCAAGGCGTTTTACATTGTAAGGCAAAAGCCATACAATAATTATAGAAAAACCCCCAACGGTCAAAACGACCCCCTGTGAGCAAGCACTTGGCGACAGTGGGAAGGAAAAACTCCCTTTTAACAAGAAGAAACCTCCAGCAGAACCAGGCTCAGGGAGGGGCAGTCTTCTGCTGGGACTGGTTGGGGCTGAGGGGAGAGAATCAGGAAAAAGACATGCTGTGGAAGAGAGCAGAGATCAATCACTAATGATTAAATGCAGAATGGTGCATACAGAGCAAAAAGAGAAAGAAACACTCAGTGCATCATGGGAACCCCCCAGCAGTCTAAGTCTATAGCAGCATAGAGCGAAGTGCTCTATTGGGGTGATATGGTAATATGAGGTCCCTAAGATAAGATGGGACCTGATTATTCAAAACCTTATAAGTAAGAAGAAGAATTTTAAATTCTATTCTAGAATTAACAGGAAGCCAATGAAGAGAGGCCAATATGGGTGAAATATGCTCTCTCCTTCTAGTCCCCGTCAGTACTCTAGCTGCAGCATTTTGAATTAACTGAAGGCTTTTCAGGGAACTTTTAGGACAACCTGATAATAATGAATTACAATAGTCCAGCCTAGAGGAAATAAATGCATGAATTAGTTTTTCAGCATCACTCTGAGACAAGACCTTTCTCATTTTAGAGATACTGCGCAAATGCAAAAAAGCAGTGTGTGGAGAAAAGATTATGTTGTTTTGCCCCTGTCTTAAAATAACCCTAATGATGTACTTGTTAATTTGTTTTTATATCCACTAACGACTGGGAGTGAAGCATGCTGGGGTCATTCTGAACTGGGAGTGAAGAGCTGGGGTTGTTATGTTTTTGCAAGAGGAAATAACTTTCAGATGCCTGTTGATTAAAGGAATTATGTGCGCCAGGGAGTTTGAGATGGCCACTCACCCTCCCTTCGCGCACACACTAGAAAAGAGGGGGCAGAGCCATGCTCCGATAGAGTCTGCTGCGGGTTACGTTAGAACGCCCAGCCGGTTGACAAGCGCACTCTGCCGAAGGTGTTGGCTCTCCACCTTAAAGGCGTCACGGTAAGAGAGAAAGAGATATTTTATGCGCTGCAACCACTTGTGTTTGATGTAACTGCTTTTGTGGGGAATAAATATACGCGTTTGTTCTAGCAAAATGCAGTCTGTGTGATCATTTCTGTGTGCCGATCTGACCGAACCTTGTTACAAAACAAGCAGTCCTACATATTTGCTTAATATGCGCATTGAAGGACATATCCTGATCAAAAATGACTCCAAGATTTCTCACAGTATTACTAGAGGTCAGGGTAATGCCATCCAGAGTAAGGATCTGGTTAGACATCATGTTTTTAAGATTTGTGGGGCCAAGTACAATAACTTCAGTTTTATCTGAATTTAAAAGCAGGAAATTAGAGGTCATCCATGTCTTTATGTCTGTAAGACATTCCTGAAGTTTAACTAATTGATGTGTGTCCTCTGGCTTCATGGATAGATAAAGCTGGGTATCATCTGCGTAACAATGAAAATTTAAGAAATGCTTTCTAATAATACTGCCTAAGGGAAGCATGTATAAAGTGAATAAAATTGGTCCTAGCACAGAACCTTGTGGAACTCCATAATTAACCTTAGTCTGTGAAGAAGACTCCCCATTTACATGAACAAATTGTAATCTATTAGATAAATATGATTAAAATATATGGTTAAAAAAAAATACAATGTAAGGTCTCAGTAGCACTTTGTACAAATCGACATCACTCTTTTCTACATTTACATCTACATTTGAGAGATTCCACTTCGTATTTGTTTATGACAGACAAATGATAGACAAATGTAGTAATGGGCAACCTCAGCTCTTTCACCCCTGTAGCCATGTCATGGTGTCTTCGAGCCTTGAACTGGTCTTTATCATCGGTTTAAGATCATCCATGTGACTGCTCTTAACCAATGGAAATGGCTAAACTGTCTGTCTTCATGGTTACTATTTCTAGATGTAGCGCAGCATGTCTATCTGTGCGTATAGCATCCCCGGTTGAAAAGATGGTCTCTCGAACTGATGGTTCACAATCCTTTTATTGAACAGCCTTGTACTGTGAACACACCGTAAGAGCTACACAAATACACAACACACTGTCATTATTAACTCAAACAGTATGTTTTTACCTTATTTCTTTCCCTTATTACCTATTCATCCTTAACAATCTCTACCTTGAGTGCAAATTCCCATATATATATATATATATATATATATATATATATATATATATATATATATATATATATATACACACACTTATTAAACCCTTTTAACATTGTCCTTTAACCATTTGTCTGTTTCATGAATTAAAACGTTTTGATTGTCTGTGTCCTTTCATTACAAAGGCGAATCAACCATGAGAATATCTTTTACCAAAGTGCACTAGCACCCTCTAGTGAGTGTTAACTAGTAAGCATCATCCTGCAAAGCAAACTACAAACTTTGTGTAATATAGCAAACTTATATTTACAAAACAGAACTATCATACCAACCTTGTTCCCTCATCAACCAGGTGCTACGGGACCGTTTTGCAACTTAAAATTGTACCCTAAAATTAGTTTTAGCCGTGTCAATCACGGAGCACATTTTCTCTCTACACCTCGGAGTTCGTGCTACTGGTTTTTCAGCAGTTGCAACCGATTTACTACACCTTGCTGTTTCCGACCTTTCAAAATAAGAGCATTAGGCGTACTGTTGCTGAGCACTGCCCATAACCATGTGAGCTTGCGTCAGAAAAATGATGCAACTCTGTTTTTACGACTTGCCCAAAGTCTTTGGGAACATAACACAATAATAAAAGCTTGTGAATTAATTTGTGGTAAGAAAACTGAAGCAAGGTCATTTACACTCCCACCAAATCATTAGCGCTTAACTGGTAATTAAATGCAGCAATAATGATTTCCAAATGAAGAAATGACCTGTGACCTTTAAAGCTTATAAAATACATAGTCCATATGAAAGAATAAACCTTTAGCTGTAGAAAGTGGTTAAACAGTCTCTAGGAACAGAACTCATTTCTGCACCGGGCGTTCCACAATGGAAGGTTTTCTGGAACACTGTCCTTTCTTAACCTTCTTCTCTCCAAAGAGAAGCTTTACCTTTCTCACGAGTCCATCGTTGTCAGTTATTGTGTCCATTACACGTGCTAATGTCCATTCATAGCGGGATAAATCATCCATCTTCTCCATAACATCTCTAAGTTTCTTCTTGGAGTGTGCCATTTTTGCGTTGTTGCGATGTTGGATAGATACTCCTTTTTCCAACGTGACCAAAACTGTTCTGGTAAGTACTGCACCTGCCGCCACCTTTTACGTGCATAAATGTCCTCTCTGATGAGTTTACCTGGAGGGGGCATAGCTGCCTTTGACTTCATAGTAAGCAGGTGATTTGGTGTCAGTGACTTGGGGCTGTTTGGGTCACTTAAGTTGTCCACCGTGAGAGGTCTGCTGTTCACGATCGCCATCGCTTCATAAAAGAATGTCCTTAATGATGCATCGTCCATTCTGCCTGATGAAAGTGAAGCTGTCGAGTGCAGAATGCTTCGAACTGTCCTGATCTGTCCTTCCCCACACGCCTCCTGTATGGCTTGAATGGAGAGTGTGCATTTTGAAGTCACACTGTTTTTCAGCAAGAAAAGCAGTGATAGGGTTCGAGTCCATTTGCTTTAAAGCTTCTTGCAGTTCATTTCTTGCTCCGACAAAGTTACTTCCTTGATCGCATCTTAACTCAGACTGCTCCTCTTATGGCTATAAAGCAACGAAGTGCGTTAATAAAGGCGTCTGTAGTCATGTCATCCAACATTTCTATATATGCACTGCAGCAAAGGCAGGTAAAAAGAAGTCGAGAGGCAATGTCTGCAGGATTTTGCTCAGAAGGGACATATCTCCACTGCTGGGGGGAGCTGTTGTCTTATTCTTTGAACTCTATTGGAAACAAATGTGTGAAAACGACGTGCTTCGTTATTGATGTAGCCTAAAACTACTTTAGAGTCCGTCCTGAAATACTCATCTATCTGTGTCAATTCAAGCTCATCTTTTAACATGTTACTCACAGTAACAGAGACAACGGCAGCTGTCAGTTCAAGCCTTGGTATTGTTGTTACCTTAATGGGAGCAACTCTGGTCTTTGCTGATCTTGAGACAGCCATTCATGCTTTCATCAGCTCCAGACTTGATTATTGTAATGCACTTTATGCGGGCATTAATCAGTCGTCTCTTGCGCGTCTCCAGTTGGTGCAGAATGCTGCTGCTCGTCTTTTGACAAACACTTCTAGACGTGAGCATATTGCGCCCATCCTATACTCACTCCACTGGCTTCCAGTTCGTTTTAGAATTTATTTTAAAATTTGAATGTTTGTTTTTAAAGCTATTTATGGCCTTGCACCTCCCTACTTGTCTGAAATTTTAACTTTGCGCACCTACAGTAGGACGTTAAGGGCGTCTGGCCAGCTTTACTTAGATGTTCCAAGGTCAAGATATAAACGCTGGGGTGATCATGCTTTCGCGGTAGCTGGCCCCAGACTGTGGAATGAGCTACCTCTTGAGTTACGTACTATTCCTGACCTAGCACTTTTTAAATCTAAGTTAAAGACTTATTTATTTAAACTGGCTTTTAACACTTAGTGGGGAGGTGACATGTTCTGTTATTTTGATGTTCTTTTTTTATGTGTTGTTTTAAAAATTTTATATGTTTTATTTTGTAAATGTGTTTTTAATGTTAAGCACTTTGGACACCAGTCGGTGCTGTAAAGCGCTTTATAAATAAATGTTGATTGATTGATTTGCTGTAACTAAAGCACAATGCACATTATCATCTTTGTTTACATCTCAAGTATGAGCACTGTCCATAACCATGTGAGCTTGCGTCAGAAAAATGATGCAACTCTGTTTTTATGACTTGCCCAAAGTCTTTGGGAACATAACAGCGCGGTATCGCAATTTTCTCCAAGTTACCTTTCCAGTTATCCCACACTGGCCTTAGTTCACTGGGAAGGGAATCATCCCAGCCTGTACCTTGTTTGCATGTCTCTTGGAGCACTCTTTTGCCTGTGAGTACAAAGGGGGAGATGAATCCCAGTGGGTCGTAAAGAGATGCAACTGTAGATAGGATGCCACGCCTTGTAACGGGTTGGGCGCTGGGGCGAAAGCGAAACCTCAGTGTGTCTGAGTCAATATGCCAGTGAATGCCTAGCGCTCTTTCAAGTTTGGAGTCATTAAAAGCAAAGTCGCATGCTTGCTGTGGGGTTGCACGTTCTGATGCTAGAATGCTTTCTAACACTGTTGTGTCATTACTGACAAACTTGTGCAGTCTGAGGCCACCTGATGCACAGTGTCTGAGCCTCCTGTGCAAGCTGAATAGCTTCCTTGATGGTTGCGGTGCTTGTTACACCACTGTCCACGTAGAAATCCTTCATTATGAACTGAAAAGCAAGGGGAAACTGTGTCTCTTTTTCTTTGGCAAGGTGCTTTAAGCCAATAATTGGCACACCCTGGTGAGGATGTGGTGCCGAAAAGGTGCACTTTCATTCAGAACTCTTGGGGCTCAATGTTTAGGTTGCCATTTTTCCACCATAAAAATCTCGAATGGTCTCTGTCTGCTTCATACACATGAAACTGGTGGAACATTTTTTTCAATGTCACATAACAATGCCACTTGGTGCCTTCTGAATCTGACGAGAACACCATTTAAATTGTTCAGCAAGTCTGGGCCTGACAGCAAATGATCATTGAGACTGGTTCCTTGGGATTTTGCTGAGGCGTCAAAAACTACTGAGTTTGTCAGGTTTCTGAGGATGATATATCCCATGGTGGGAGGATATACCACTTTTCTCCTTCCTTTGCTTCACTGTTCACTTCCTCTGCATTACCCTTTTCTATAACTTCACTCATAAATGTCACATATTGTTCCTTGTACTTTTGGTCCTTTGACAGTTTGTTTTTGAGGCTTTGAAGTGGCACAGTGACCATTTGTTTATTGTCCATTTGTTTATTGTTTATTCTCCTTAAATGGAAGTGGCATTTCATAATGTCCTTCAGTGTTTTTGTAAATGCCTTCCTTCAATGTGTTCAGAAAGAGAATGTCATCTTGAGACACTGACATATTATCCTTGAAGTCTGACTCGAGAACTGAGTGCGTCAGCTGGAGTCACTAGGGGGAGCTCTTTGGCTGTAACTCTGACAGTAAACATGCTAAAAGTCATTGTGAGTTGATGTGGGGCCTACAATACTCAAGCCCAATGCTGTGCGGACTGCGTAGGGTTCATTCTCTCTTCCTAAGAATACCTGTTTTGGAGCCAGTGCCTTAGAGCAATTGTAGCCAATTAACAAGCCAACTTCACATTCTAGCTGCGTGGGAATCTCATTAACTATTTCCTTAAGATGATATGATTGCCTTGCCGTTTCACAGGTAGGAATGTGAGAGCGGTTCACTGGTATGCAGTCTTTAGTGTAAGCAGGAGGGAGTTCAACTGTTTCTGAGGAGTTGTAGCCTCTCACTTTGAGACCTAAGACACATTCACTTGGCACAACGGTATCTTTACCAAGCATTGTAGTGAGCCTTAACTTTATTAGGGTAGACTTAGCTTTGAGACTATTAGACACATCTTGGTCAATGAACACTGTCACTTTGTGTGTCCAAGAGTGCATAGACAAGCTTTTCTGTACCTGGATGTTGCTCTGCAGAAAGCGACATTGGTACAATCATGGAAGTGCTTATGCATTCTTCATTGGTTTCTGCATTGAGAGACAAGCAGTTGCAGCCTGTTCTGTGTTGCTCTGGATCGGGTTTGTGGCTGATTTGTCATTGTCATAGTTGAAGTCATGCAGACAGGTAGGGTGTTTCTTTGTGCACATTTCACATACAAGTCTGTAGCGACAGTCCTTTGCACTGTGTCCAGGTTTGAGACAGCCATAACAAAGTTTTTTTCTCTTTTATGTACTTTCTTCGTTCCTCAAGTGATTTGCCTTTAAACTGTGGGCAACCGTGAAGTTTGTGTCTGTCGTCTTGACAGAGCATACATGGTGGTTTAACATTTGACTTTTGTTTTGTGTTTTCCGTCTCTGCTGTCTGTGTGTGGAGAACACTGGAGGTTGGCCTTTTTTCCTTTTGGTAACCTTTACCAGTGACTGTGGTGAAATCTGCAGAGTGGAGAGCCTGAAATGATGTGATCTGGTTGCACACAATCTCTGCTTCAGAAGACATGAACTCCTTCAAGGTTCAGACATGAACTCCTTCAGGTTTTTGGACAAGTTCCAAAAACCTTTAAACTTGGAAACTTCCCACTTTGTTTCATGAATTGAGTAGCTTCACGATTTCACCTTGCAGCTGCCCAGTCCGGTAACTTTTGAACAAGCTTTTGCTTCTCCTCACAATCGTTGAGAATGTTTAAGCCATCGATGTGGGGCAAAGCCTCGTGACATGTTTGAATGAAGTCAGCAAAAGCTCTAAACCCTATAGAGTCCTTTGTTTGTATCTTTGGCCATTTTGCCAACCTTTCTCTAAAAGCTTTCTGGATAACAAATGAATGTCCATACCTTTGGTTAAGGCGTTCCCATGCATCCCTGTATGCATCGCTGTCATTTCTGTAGATGCCATCAAGTGTCTTTCAAGCTGGACCTCCCACATATTTCTTTAAGTAGTGCAGTTTGTCAGCAGGTGAGATATTCTTTTTATCAATGAGTGCAGTAAATGAAGCTTTCCACTCAAATTGTATTGGGTCCCCTGTGAATGTGGAGGGCTCAGGCATTGGCAGTCTGTTCATGGCAATACTGTCCTGCACTGCTTGTGCTAAGTAAAGAACGTCGGCTTGTGGAGGTGAGTTGGACACAATACCGTTATGGACTTGCATTGGAGCAGAAACCGCAGAGACTTTCTGAGCTGGTCTGCTTAAGTCAACAGCGTAAACACTGTTCTCACTTTTTATCTCTTGATCATAAGTCATTAGTCTAGCTCGTGCAGCCTTTAACTTCTTTTCAGCCTTTAGTCTCTCTAACTCACGTTTTTGAGACTCAAGCTCCTTTCTTTGCCTTTCCTCTAAAAGTTGAATCTTTTCCTTTTGTTTTTCTTCTTCCAATAAAACTTCATACTCTGCTTCTTTGGCTGCTAACTCTGCTTTCATTGCATCTACTACTGAATTCACAGAGCATGACTTACTGGCAGAAGAGTGTGTGACTGTGGAACTCTAAATGGATTTAGCAAACTCTGCTCACAAAGCTCACGGAGACGGATCTTTACTTTGTTGCTATCATAGTCATCTATACCTGAGAGTCTTTCATGTGCAACCTTAATAATGTCTCTGGTAACTGCTTCACATGCATCTATGAGGTGCCTTGTGTCACTGGAGGGAGTCATGTGATCCCTGATTTCCAAATACAACTTTATGACACTATCCCTTTCCTTCTCTAAGATGTCCATGAGCGAAGCGATTTGACTTTGTGATATGTCTCCCTTTAACTGCTCTTGTGTTGTACGCGCTTGCTTTTTCCATGCATCATACGCTTTGAGAAGCCGTCTTTCCTTTCTATGGGCCTCCTCATATGCTTGCATCTTTTCTGTAGGCTTCCTTTGACGACTGGAGGATGGAAACTACTCTTCCTCGCTGACCTGGAGGTCCTCTGTGTACTCTGTTTCCTCTTCAGATGCTTCCATGTTGAGGATGAGGTGATGTCATTGACCATCAGATCCCAGATGACCTTGATTGGAGCCGTGGACCTTGAAGTGGCTTTCGCTGGGATGTCGGTGCTGAGTGTGGAACGAGCCCTTTATCCTTCCTTCCTTGAGGGGGGGGGCACTCCTCTCAGCTTGGGTCAAGCTCTTACTATAGCGTCCCCGGTTGAAAAGATGGTCTCTCGAAGTGATGGTTCACAATCCTTTTATCGAACAGCCTTGTATTGTGAACACACCGTAACAGCTACACAAATACACAACACACTATCATTAGTAACTCAAACAGTATGTTTTTACCTTATTTCTTTCCCTTATTACCTATTCATCCTTAACAAATTACCATATATAGTTATTAAACCTTTTTAACATTGTCCTTTAACCATTTGTCTGTTTCATGAATTAAAATAAAACATGTTTTGATTGTCTGTGTCCTTTCATTACAAAGGCGAATCAACCATGAGAATATCTTTTACCAAAGTGCACTAGCACCCTCTAGTGAGTGTTAACCAGTAAGCATCACCCTGAGAAGCAAACTACAAACTTCGTGTAATATAGCAAACTTATATTTACAAAACAGAACTATCATACCAACCTTGTTCCCTCATCAACCAGGTGCTACGGGACCATTTTGCAACTTAAAATTGTACCTTAAAATTAGTTTTTAGCCGTGTCAATCACGGAGCACATTTTCTCTCTCTGCACCTCGGAGTTCGTGCTGCTGCAGTTTTTCAGCAGTTGCAACCGATTTACTACACCTTGCTGTTTCCGACCTTTCAAAATAAGAGCATTAGGCGCACTGTTGTTGAAACAGAATAATAAAAGCTTGTGAACTAATTTGTGATAAGAAAACTGAAGCAAGGTCATTTACAGTGCGTGCTGCATTTTCAAGTATACATAGGCCATCATATGTGTAAAGTTATATGATGGGCAGTGGTGGGCACAGCTAACCAAAAAGTTAGCTTCGAAAACCATTAATCCAATAACTGAAAAGTTATCTTTTATGACGCTAAACCGATAAACTGCTTTAAAAAATAATAATTATCTTTATTACAAATAACCAATCTTTTAGTATTGATTCAGACGTGGCCACATCAGATTACACTGTCGACTTCTGATAAACCAGTTTCACTTTAAGCGCCTCAGGGGCTGCTGGGTAAATTCAAGGATCACAAACATAAAAACAACACAGGAAAAATGAATGAATAAAAAATAAAACCACAAACACTGACATCATCTTTCTAAAGCAGTAAAACACGGTATTAAAAGTCACAGTTTATCTCGGTATTAGATACACCATCATTTACGAAGCTAAAAGCTGCTGCTTTTTTCACACGCTTTGAACCCTGCGGCTTAAACAGCCAAAATATGTCCATTAATGCATTGATTGGCAGAGTAAAAGAGACAGTAAATATAAATTCTTACCTGTTAGTTTCAGTGGGATTCATGAAGAAAATAATCCACATAAATCATCCTGATTATGAAGAAAAGTCCCTCTGTAACACAGCTGTATCATGAGATCCCTCTCCCATTGAGTCTTGGCGATTGAATTATCCAGTCACCCACAAAGAAATAAAATAAAATCATGTTAAAATTAGTCCGTTTTGTTTGTGTCAAGCTAAGAAATAAAATAAAATCATGTTAAAATTAGTCCGTTTTGTTTGTGTCAAGCTAACGGTAACAGTGTAACGTCCAAAGTGAACCTGAACTACACTAACCACAATGCTTCCTGCATTGACCGGCCAATCACGTCTTGCACTTAATGATGATGTCATCAGCAAGCGACAGCCAGTCTGCCACAAACCACTGATCTACACATGACAGGGACTAAAATGTTTGATTTTAGGGTTTACAAACATTTTTGGCCGTTAAACTTTGCTCACTTTACCAGCAAAAAAAATGTTAGTGGACTGACAGTTATCGGAACTAAATTTATCGAAGATAATTGGCCCACTGATGGTTTTTAAACTTATCTGAAAAGCTAATCCGCTAATAAAAACATTAGCTTTGATAATTTTCAGTTCAGTTTTCAGCCAAGGCCATGACATTGCACAGTGAGGCCGAGACATCAAAAATAAATAAATAAAAATCATCCTTGAGATCTCCAACACTGATAATTAGAATGACTATTTCTAGAGGACTTTCCGAGGAATCAAAACACTAAACAAAAACTCTAATAATTAGGGGAGGTGATGGTCTAGTGGTTAAATGTTAAGACGAGAGGATCCTCAGTTCAAACCCCCGTCTGGCTGGAAAATCACTAAGGGCCCTTGCACAAAGTCCTTAGTCCCCACGTTGCTCCCAGTGTGTAGAGAACATATGATGTATGGGTGAATGTGAGGCATCACTGTGAAGTGCTTTGAGCTTCTGCTATTCTCGAGGTTGGTTATCCGGGCATTTAACCTCAAGGGGAGGGTTTTGTCTGTGAAAACATTGGCGAACTCAATACAAATACACGTAATTTGGTCACTTTTCAAAGGGGTCAGACTTGTCAAAAAAGTAAATTTAATGTACAATGGTTTATTTCAGGTCAGCTTGGTGTATAAATCTCACCGTTCCAGGCAATGAGAGCTATCAGCTGGCTGATAGAAGCAAACTAGAGACAAAAAGAAAACCGGCTGATTACAACAGAACAGCATACAACCCGAGCGAGTTTTCACCGAATTCTCGCCTTCGGATTAGCCACTTTGCTGAAGTGACGCGGCAGTGACCCAGAGAATAGATGGGAAAACACCATATAAATGCAGTCCTCTATTTATTTATTTAACATGTGCAGCATACTCCAGTGTGACCTATACTCCAGAAAATAGGATAAAAAAAAATAATAATAAAAAAATCAACTTACCAAAGCTGCTCATCACATGAAGACAAAGTGCATCAGTTCATTCTTTATAATCAGTCCAACAGAACATAGGTGTTTCAGCTCTCAATAAATCCACAGATTTTTCTTCTTCAGCCATTATGTGTTAAAAAAAAAAAAAAACACAGCTAAGTAAAAATGACAAAATTAAAAAAAAAAAAAAAAAAACTTTGCTGTCAAAATTTAAACAGAGAGGTTAAATTAATTAGAATTTGATCATGAAACCTAAGTTATGTGTTAGCCTAGCAGGCCACAGTGTGTCAAAGAACAGACCCAACACAGCAAACTTGCAGCCTGATTGGTTAAATAACATGAAGATCCAAAACATTATCTCCATACAGCGCCTGGAAACAGCAGGGAGAAATCTGATTGGATAAAACAAATGTAATTTATATGAGCTAGGGTTTTTTTTTTTTTGGGTTTTTTTTGGAGGGGGGGGGGGGGGGTTGTTTGTTTTTTAACTAGTTTGGGAGGTCCTGGTGTGAACTAAATATATAATATTAGATTTTTTTAAACTAGCTTGGGAGATTCTATGATCATACTCTGGTGTGAATTAAATATTTATACAAAAAAAGCCCCAACAACTTATTTTCACTAATAAGTATTTCTACAGGAGTTTACCAGGCATCAGAGGACCAAAAACAACATAAACTCTAATGACAAAAAGACAATGCACAAAAATCCAAATTAAAGAGCTGATGCAACTTATACTCCAGTGTGACTTGTATATGGGTTTGCGGGGGTTTGTTTTTTAAATACAGGTGTGACTTTTACTCCAGAATATATTGTAAAAAGAAAATAATAATAATAATAAACTTACCAAAGCTGCTCACATGAAGAAAAAATCCACCATGTCCGTCAAACAGAACACAGGTGCACTTCAGCTTCCACAAACATATTTTTATTTTCCTTCAGCCATTGTGTTAAAAAAAAACAGCTATGAAAAATTACAAAATGAATGAATGAATAAATAAAAACCCTACTGCTAAAATCTAAACAGAATTAATTAGAATTTGACCATGAAAGCTACGTCATGCATTAGCCTAGTAGGCTACAGTGTGTCACAGAACTCGCCCACCAAAGCAAACCCACAATCTGATTGGTTAAATAACATGACAATCCACAGCATCGTCTCCATACAGCGCCTGGAGATAGCAGGGAGAAATTTGATTGGATAAAACAAAGCTCATCTAGAATCTACACAACTTTGGGAGAGTAGCAACAAAAGGATTTTGTTTTGTTAAATAAATAAATGATTGGAGGGATTTTTGTAAGATATATATATATATATATAACAAATAAAACTATTAAATTCTGAACAGGGTGCACTGTGGAGCAATGAGGAAATAAGGTGTGCCTGGCTGTGGCACCTGCAGAGTTCAATATTAAAATTCCATTTAAAACCCTCTGTAATGTTGACCTATTTGTTTAGGGGATTGTGTATTTATAATACTCCTAGTCCTGTAATTTAGCACAAATACCGAAAATAAAGGTGAGCTCCAAGGCCAAGTTGTATGATGATGGAGGCCCAACTGAAATAATGAACCAGATTGGAAAAGAGAACCCAGAGATGATTGTTCTGAATGCCACTAACCAAGCTGTCTTAGCCACCATAGCATCGAACTGAACTGTTACAAGCTAGGTCGGACATTTTCAATAAAACTGATGAAAAAGACAGGTGCTCTCTGCTTGCCTTCATGCGGCATTCTCCCGCAGTGATTGGCTGTGGCCAGACACCAGCTGAAAGTCACTGGGACCAATTACTATATCCTGCTACAAGACCAGTGATTGACAGAGCGCACAGAGCCCTGCAGGAGCGTCTCGGAGATAATTAAGCATTAGGGGTCTCCAATTGGTTCAAAATGCTCTGGCCAGACTTTTGACACGAAGCAGAAAGTTTGACCACATTACACCCATTTTGGCATATCTTCACTGGCTTCCTTCCCAGTGAGATCAGATTTTAAGGTTCTGCTACTAGCCTATAAAATTGTTCATGGGCTGGCACCTCTCTACCTAGCTGATCTAATTAAACCCTACGTACCGGCCCGGGCTTTGCATTCTCAGGGTGCAGGACTACTTTGTGTCCCTAGAGTGAATAAGAAGGCTGCGGGTCACAGAGCTTTCTCTTATCATGCCCCTGTTCTGTGGAATGATCTCCCTGCATCAGTAAAGCAGTAAGATTCTGTGGAGACTTTCAAGTCCAGACTTCAGACACACTTATTTTCCCTTTCATATGGCTAGCATACTGGCATAGTATGTGTCTATGCTTTTTACTCATTTCATTCATTTTATTAGGAAACAGAGCAGTCCACGGCCTCAACTTTATCTAGCGAGCGCCTTGTATGGCAGCACCCTGACATCAGGGTGAATGTAAGGCATAATTGTAAAGCACTTTGGGCATCTGATGCAGATGGAAAAGCGCAATATAAATGCAGCCCATTTACCATTTATCTAAATTCTGGGTCTTTTAGTGAAGCTTAGGGCTAGTGGCCGGCAATTACCTTAGTATTTCTTGTGTTTTTCTTGTTGCTTAATGCTGACAAATTACACTGTATTTGTTGTCTTTCTGATGCTTGAGTGTGCTTTTTTTTACCCCCTTTTCTCTCTGTTTGAGGTGCAGCTCCATCCAGAGATGGGTGTGGTATCTGTTCTGTGACCGTCCTGTGCACTGGCAACATTTCCTATATGTTATTTTTGTCAGTTTTGTAATTTGTGTCTGTAGCATGGCTCAAGCAGAGGGTCGCCCCTTTGACTCTGGTCTGCTTGAGGTTTCTTCCTCAGAGGGAGTTTTTCCTTACCACTGTTGCTCTGGCAGTTGGTAAGGTTAGACCTTACTTGTGTGAAGCACCTTGAGGCATCCTTCTTGTGATTTTGTGCTATATAAATGAAAAATTTGAAAAAACAAACCACCACAGCATCTGATTCTCAGGGTGCACTACTGCCAAGCCCCGGAGGACATCCTGCAGAGGGTTATAAAGATCACAAACCTCATACATTGGCCAGTGAATTCCAATTTTAAGAGGCTTTCTATTCGGTGTAATGAAACACTGAGCTGCTTTCACTCTAGCCAGGTACTTACTATGAGACAAACCCGAAGTTAAATTCAAACTCTTATATCAGGCCAAGCTGAGAGGGACGCACAGTGGGAACAAGACCACATTCATGAACAACGTTTAGATGGGAGACATTGTGAACTGCCACCTGTGGACAGTAACATAGATGTGAGCCTGGAGTGAAGCCTATATCTTAAACACACTTGATGGAACAATTTCAGTTTGACATAACCAAATTTGAAAATTTGATACATTCCTTTTTCCCCTCTTTGTTTGGATCTCACTCATCTTCAACCACTTACTCCAATTAAGGGTCACAGGGGTGCTGGAGCCTATCCCAGCAGTCACAGGGCATGAGGCGGGGTACACCCTGGACAGGGTGTCAGTCTGTTGCATCTAAACAAACAAACATCCACAACCACACTCACACCTACAGACAATCTAAAGTTTCCATTACACCTAACCTGCATGTCTTTGGATGTGGGAGGAAGCCAGAGCACCTGGAGGGAACCCACACAAACACGGGGAGAACACGCAAACTCCACACAGAAAGGCCACAGGTGAGAAACGATCCCATGACCCTATTGCTGTGAGGCAACAGCGCTAACCACTAAGCCACCATATTGTCCTTGTGTGGATCTGTATTCACTAAATTATATCCTGCCTGAATGCCAACTTCAAAGAGATCTTGATCTCCATGGGACTTACCTGTTTAAATTAAGGTTAAATTTAAAATTTGGCAATAGCAATCATTTTTCCAAAACAAGCTGAAATGTGCCTCTGAACAAATAGAAATTACTTTGCAGATTATTGTTAAAAGCCATTGAGGCTGGGTGAGAAACTCAGTAGGGTCCATAGATGGGTCCAAATGAATACAGGCTTTCGAGTTTTTTGTTTGTCAGTAGGACTAAGACTTTGGAGTTTATATGGTCTTTCAGTGTATTCAAGGATAAAACACAATGTTAATTTTGAGACCAAAATAGGTCTAGTTACAGGTTTTACAAATGTCAAGCTACTACCTGAATATGTCTCGAGTTCAACCACTGTCGATTGCTAGAGTTGGAGTTCATTCTCTGTTCAAATGGTTTAGACTATGTATTACTGATAAAACTGACAATGTCCTGTTTTGCCTGTTTTGTTTTTATGTGTATAAGTGTACTTCGGGTGGGTGGAGTGCCATTTGGCTCATGCGACATACAGTGAGGAAAATAAGTATTTGAACACCCTGCGATTTTGCAAGTTCTCCCACTTAGAAATCATGTAGGGGTCTGAAATTTTCATCTTAGGTGCATGTCCACTGTGAGAGACATAATCTAAAAAAAAAAAAAAAAAAAAATCTGGAAATCACAATGTATGATTTTTTAATAATTTATTTGTATGTTACTGCTGCAAATAAGTATTTGAACACCTGTGAAAATAAATGTTAATATTTGGTACAGTAGCCTTTGTTTGCAATTACAGAGGTCAAACATTTCCTGTAGTTTTTCACCAGGTTTTCACACACTGCAGCAGGGATTTTGGTCCACTCCTCCATACAGATCTTCTCCAAATCTTTCAGGTTTGGAGTTTCAGCTCCCTCCAAAGATTTTCTATTGAGTTCAGGTCTGGAGACTGGCCAGGCCACTCCAGGACCTTGAAATGTTTCTTACAGAGCCCCTCCTTAGTTGCCCTGGCTGTGTGTTTGGGGTCATTGTCATGCTGGAAGACCCAGCCATGACCCATCTTCAAAGCTCTTACTGAGGGAAGGAGGTTGTTTGTCAAAATCTCACAATACATGACCCCATCCATCCTCCCTTCAATATGGTGCAGTCGTCCTTTCCCCTTTGCAGAAGAGCACCCCCAGAGTATGATGTTTCCACCCTCATGCTTCACGGTTGGGATGGTTTTCTTGGGGTTGTTCTCATCCACTAAACATGGTAAGTGGAGTTGATTCCAAAAAGCTCTATTCTGGTCTCATCTGACCACATGACCTTCTCCCATGCCTCCTCTGGATCATCCAGATGGTCACTCGTGAACTTCTAACGGGCCTGGACATGTGCTGGCTTGAGCAGGGGGACCTTGCTGCCCTGCAGGATTTTAAACCATGACAACATCATGTGTTACTAATGTAATCTTTGTGACTGTGGTCCCAGCTCTCTTCAGGTCATTGATCAGGTCCTCCTGTGTAGTTCTGAACTTTCTCAGAATCATCCTTACCCCACAAAGTGAGATCTTGCATGGAATCCCAGACCGAGGGAGATTGACAGTCATCTTGTGTTTCTTCCACTTTCTAATAAATAATCATAACAGTTGTTGTCTTCTACCAAGCTGCTTGCCTGTTGTCCTGTAGTCCATCCCAGCCATGTGCAGGTCTACAGTTTTGTCCCTGGTGTCCTTAGACAGCTCTTTGGTCTTGGCTATGGTGGACAGGTTGGAGTGTGATTGAGTGTGTGAACAGGTGTCTTTTATACAGGTAACAAGTTCAAACAGGTGTAATTAATACAGGTAAAGAGTGCAGAATAAGAGGCCTTCTTAAAGAAAAATTAACAGGTCTGAGAGAGCCAGAATTCTTGCTGGTTGGTAGGTGTTCAAACAGTTATTTGCATCAGTAACATACAAATAAATTATTTTAAAAAATCATACATTGTGATTTCCAGATTTTTTTCTTTTGATTATGTCTCTCACAGTGGACATGCATCTAAGATGAAAATTTCAAACCCCTCCATGATTTCTAAGTGGAAGAACTTGCAAAATCCCAGGGTGTTCAAATACTTATTTTCCTCACTGTATATCCAATAGAAAGTAAAGAGAGAGTAGATGCCTATACTCAGCCTACGTAATGTAATTTTTTTTTTCAAACCAATGATAAAAATGTCATTATTTTGAGACACTTTGAAGGCCGCGACTTGAGAGGTTGCGTTCTCTTTCCAATCTTCCCTTAAAAAGTGTAATAAAGGAAAACGACTGGAACTACAAGAGCAGAGTCATCAGTTAGATATAGATAACGCCCAGCCACCCTCTTTAGAAAAGCATACACAAATTTCAGCACTCAAATACAAACTTAACAGTTCTTATCTGATAGAATTTGTAGAGCCTTTACCTTTGCTAAACAGAAATACTTTGAGGGTGATTCTTTAACTACGGGCACTATTGACCTTGTAAATGTAATTTCCACCACACCATTGCCTTACAATATAAAGCGCCTTGGGGCAACTGTTTGTTGTGATTTGGTGCTATATACATGTGCTGTGATGTCACTGTTTATCTCCATAGAAACTACCCAAACAATCTTTCATACAAACTGTTTAAAGGGACATTACAGTGTTGTGGTGGAAATTACGGCAATAGTGTGGGACAACTACATTTTGTTTAAAAAATCACAACAGTTGTATGACATTGAATACCCCAATTATGTTTTGATTATTTTACTGAAATTTTATTCAGAGATATTTTAAAACATTAGAAAAAAAATGTTTCTTTACCATTCATTTTTATCATTGAAGATCAAAAGTCTGGGTGTGGGACAAGCACAAAACGGCAATATTTGCATATAATGATGCTGAAAAAAGGTGAAAAAGTCATCATAGACTACTAGAACAAATTTCTTAACACACTTTCATTGTAAAGATAACTATAAAAGTGTGAAATTTCCCCTTTTTTCTGTTTTTCATACAATATGATCAAAGGACATAATAAGTGCCTGTAGTCTAAGAATCACCCACAATCAGAATAGGTTTGAACCGGGAACCTTCCACACTGGAAACAACCACACTTGAGTGCTTGGCCGCCACTGCTACGAGCTGGCGGGGGGGGGCTACAGAACCCAATCAGTCTGTGAGAACGGTGGTTTTGCAAAAGAATATGATAAAGGTTTGAGAAGTGCAAATGTCCTGGGGGGCTAAAATCCCATCAAGATTCACCTTAGAGAATGTGAGGCATCACTGTAAAGCACTTTAAGCATCTGCTCCAGAGAGAAAAGTGCTATAAACGCAAGTGATGTCCATTTATTCCAATTTGTTTTGGTACATTTTTAAAAATTCTTTAAATCGTTTGTCGCTCTGCAGATAGAAAAGAAAAAAAAATTACAAGTTTGACAGCAAAGTTTTTTTTTCCTTCAGTCTGCAGACGGATGTTGTTTGTTAAACTTTCTGAGAAAAGTTTCAGCCACAGTTTTTGCCAAACTGTCATCTGCAGGAAAAAAAAAAAAAAAATTTTTTTCACACTTTTAGTGATACCGCCAAATAGTCACCTCCATAAAGTGTGACTTCTGCTGCTGACTCAGATACAGGAAAACACACGCTTTAATGCTGAACAGCCACAAGGGAAAAAAAAAGTGTGTTAAGGGGAAGGCCGCACCGTTATCCGTATCACGCTTCAACCACAAGTCGCTCTAAAGCATCAAAACATGAGCAAACTGATTAGAAGTCTCTATTTCATGTGTAACGAAATAAAAAGTATTACATTAACCTGATGTTTATCTGAGTTTGATGATGCAACTCAACACTGAAAGTTGGACCTTAAAGATGCAGAAATTGAATCAGACTGTGACTCCACACCACATGTACAGTGTGGAAAATAAGTATTTGAACACCCTGTGGTTTTGCAAGTTCTCCCACTTAGAAATCATGGAGGAGTCTAAAATTTTCATCTTAGATGCATGTCCTCTGTGAGAGACAATCTAAACAAAAAAAATCCGGAAATCACAATGTATGATTTTTTAAAATAATTTATTTGTATGTTACTGCTGCAAATAAGTATTTGAACACCTACCAACCAGCAAGAATTCTGGCTCTCTCAGACCTGTTAATTTTTCTTTAAGAAGCCCTCTTATTCTGCACTCTTTACCTGTATTAATTACACCTGTTTGAACTTGTTACCTGTATAAAAGACACCTGTTCACACACTCAATCACACTCCAACCTGTCCACCATAGCCAAGACCAAAGAGCTGTCTAAGGACACCAGGGACAAAACTGTAGACCTGCACATGGCTGGGATGGACTACAGGACAACAGGCAAGCAGCTTGGCAGAAGACAACAACTGTTATGATTGTTTATTAGAAAGTGGAAGAAACACAACATGACTGTCAATCTCCCTCGGTCTGGGATTCCATGCAAGATCTAACTTTGTGGGGTAAGGATGATTCTGAGAAAGCTCAGAACTACTCAGGAGGACCTGGTCAATGACCTGAAGAGAGCTGGGACCACAGTCACAAAGATTACATTAGTAACACATGATGCTGTCATGGTTTAAAATCCTGCAGGGCAGCAAGGTCCCCCTGCTCAAGCCAGCACATGTCCAGGCCCGTTTGACGTTCACGAGTGACCATCTGGATGATCCAGAGGAGGCATGGGAGAAGGTCATGTGGTCAGATGAGACCAGAATAGAGCTTTTTGGAATCAACTCCACTTGCCATGTTTAGAGGATGAGAACAACCCCAAGAAAACCATCCCAACCATGAAGCATGGGGGTGGAAACATCATACTCTGGGGGTGCTCTTCTGCAAATGGGACAGGACGACTGCACCGTATTGAAGGGAGGATGGATGGGGTCATGTATTGCAAGATTTTGGCAAACAACCTCCTTCCCTCAGTAAGAGCATTGAAGATGGGTCATGGCTGGGTCTTCCAGCATGACAATGACCCCAAACACACAGCCAGGGCAACTAAGGAGGGGCTCTGTAAGAAACATTTCAAGGTCCTGGAGTGGCCTGGCCAGTCTCCAGACCTGAACTCAATAGAAAATCTTTGGAGGGAGCTGAAACTCCAAACCTGAAAGATTTGGAAAAGATCTGCTGCAGTGTGTGAAAACTACAGGAACTACAGGAAACGTCTGACCTCTGTAACTGGAAACAAAGGCTACTGTACCAAATATTAACATTGATTTTCACAGGTGTTGAAATACTTATTTGTAGCAGTAACATACAAATAAATAATTTAAAAATCATACATTGAGATTTCCGGATTTTCTTTTTTTTTAGATTATGTCTCTCACAGTGGACATGCACCTAAAATGAAAATTTCAGACCCCTCCATGATTTCTAAGTGGGAGAACTTGCAAAATCGCAGGGTGTTCAAATACCGGTACTTATTTTCCTCACTGTATGTTCAAATTACAGCCTGAAAACGGGGCGTCTTTACGAACAACATTCAGCTTTAGTACAGTGAGTATAAAATATCACCAGCTAATGTCAATTTTTGAGTTTATATGTTTTTAAGTATAAAGAATAAAAGGCTCAACAATTGGACTCCATTTTCTTTTTAGTGACTTTTTCATTCCATCTGCAAGTCCTGCACCTCTTTGTGAAACTGTTATAATCTCACAAATCTTAAAAAAAAATTAAGATTACTAATAATTTAGTTTACAGACAAAGAAAATGGAACTGACGTACATTTTCCCCAGTAACAAATATTGGGGGGGGGGGGTCCACATGCTGTTCATACATTTTTATTTCTTTTTCTCTCCTCCAGGCTGCAGTTCAAAGATTTGTGGAAATATTTTTATTTCCACAAATTGTGTTCCACAAACTCTTGGTCTGTTTGTTCACCTTATATTTGGAACATTTTTCATCTGATTAACTTGAAATGTGGTCAGAACATGTCGACTGCCTGTGTGCAAAAGCCTATGATTTTTGGAGTGGTTTCAATAATATTTGGGTGATTCTTTAACTACGGGCACTATTGGCCTTGTAAATGTAATTTCCACCACACCATTGCCTTACAATATAAAGCACCTTGGGGCAACTGTTTGTTGTGATTTGGCGCTATATACATGTGCTCTGATGTCACGATGTCATGAAACTACCCAAACAATCTTTCATACAAGCTGTTTAAAGGGATATTACAGTGTTGTGGTGGAAATTACGGCAATAGTGTGGGACAACTACATTTTGTTTAAAAAAAATCACAACAGTTGTATGACATTGAATACCCCAATTATGTTTTGATTATTTTACTGATATTTTATTCAGAGATATTTTAAAACATTAGAAAAAACATTTCTTACCATTCATTTTTATCATTGAAGATCAAAAGTCTGGGTGTGGGACAAGCACAAAACGGCAATATTTGCATATAATGATGCTGAAAAAAGGTGAAAAAGTCATCATAGACTACTAGAACAAATTTCTTAACACACTTTCATTGTAAAGATAACTATAAAAGTGTGAAATTTCCCCTTTTTTCTGTTTTTCATACAATATGATCAAAGGACATAAGTGCCTGTAGTCTAAGAATCACCCATTTAACACTTATAATTGGGTCAAACTTCACACCATTTTGGGAACATTTAAACGAAAAGCCACCTTGTGGTAAACACCGGAATGACAGCTTTCTGTTACACGATGGAGACGCCTGGTGGCAAAAATCAGAAGTACAGGCAGAGGGGCTGTCAAAACAGGCATCTGTGTGAAACTTCACATCATCTTACATCTTCAGGAAACAAGCAGAATTTTGCTAATAATCACCATTTAAATTTCCTCATCATTGCAACAGGCTTCAGGTAAAATACTTGTGAAGTTTGTCTGGTTTGGTGGTGGGCCGTCAGAAAAAGGCCAAATAGTCTGCCAGTCAAAACATTATTAAGAGTAAAAGCGGAGCTTTTTTTTTTTTTTTTTTCAGCGACTGTTCAGGTTGTCTCCTGCATTGTCCCCAGGCAGTGGTGGGCACAGATAACCAAAAAATTAACTTTGATAACAGATAATCAGATAACTGAAAAGTTATCTGTGATAAAGATAAAACAATAAACCACCCAAAAAGGTATTAGAAGTTACAGATAACCGATAAATTCCAGCATTGTCTCTGGTATAGTTGCAACTACTAACATGCTGATTTTGAGTTTTAACACCTGGATCGCTTCTGGAAGCATCAAAAGTGACAAAATACCCAAACAATGAACCAGCACTTCTGTCTTTGCACATCTTGCCCCCTGCTGGAAGCTCTGGTTTACTATACAGCTTCCATCACAGACGCAACTGAGAAGAGCCAGAAAGCTCAACTCTAACCAATCACAGCACTGCCACCAGGCTGAGGTCTTGAAAAATAAAGCAGTGCTGAGCTATGGTTTGGTGTATAAATAAAATGAATACTGATAGAATAACTTGATTGTCAATTCTGTCATTTGTGCAAAGTTAAGATATATATATTTTAATGTTGAATAATGCACTAATTCTGAAGTTTTGTAACATAGACAGATGGCATTCTGGGTAAAATGTGCCCCCACCACACTGATTGGTTGATTAATTCTATGTAAACCAACACGTTAATGTGAGGTGCGTCGTGTGTTGGTGTTTACAGATAAATGTGCTTTTGTAAAATACGAGGTCTATTATAAAAGAAACCGACCTTTTTATTTTTTTCAAAAACTATATGGATTTGAATCACGTGCTATTACATCAGACAAGTTTGAACCTCCGTGTTGATAACCATTCGTAAGATTCAGGTGGTTTTCGATGGCTTTCAGTCGAGTGAGTATCCGAGAAATTGTTTAACAGCTGGGCATGTTCAAACTTGTCCTGTGAGACTTCCAACAGTGTTTTGCTGTGGCACCGCGCCATGAACGGCTGGGTGCCGACGCGCGAATCTGTCCGCACGTCTTTCATTACGAAATCTCCTTTAACAGTGGAATGTCCGGATAAACTGCTGATCCCGACCTCTTCTGAAACTTCTCTGCTCTCACGACGTCCTGGGTCAACAGAGGCTTAAATTTGGAAGTTTTCAGCTCGAAACAGGCTGACGACGGCGGCTCAGGGCGCGGCGTGCCGACCGGCGCCATGGGCTGTCCTTAAAGTGATAGTAACACTCCTTAATCTCTCATCAGCGAATGACGCAACCGACAGGCGTGAAAAAACTCACGCATGTGCACAAGGGTTCAAGCTTGTCTGACGCAATCACACGTGATTCAAATCCATATAGTTTTTGAAAAAATAATAAGGTCAGATACTTTTCTAATAGACCTCATATGCCATTTTTTTTATATTAAAAAAAAGAAATTTTCAAAAAAAAAAAAAAAAAAAAAAAAGCCAAGTTGTAATTAGATAACCATCTGATATAACCAGTCTCAAAATAAATAGGACACTGCAAACTACTGGTGCCAGTGCGAGTTCTGGCCCTTTTCCAGTTGATTTTTCATTCGTGTAAGTTTTTTGGATCACACCGAGTTTCAGGTTAATCCCACGTCCTGCATCATTTAGTATACATGGAGTAACGAGCTACGGTTAAGATCTCACGACCACCTCCTGATCGGTGATTGTATGGTCAGATGATAATCAAACCTGTTTGATATTCTTGTGCCTGTGCAAACACCGCAGACCTGTCTTGTAACGTTTTTTTGTTGTTTGTTTTTAAACTTTGATGTCTCCCAGCAAGAGTTTTTGTTAAGTTTGAAAAAAAAAAGCTTCTGTTTACGTTTATGTGGAGTCTGACGTGTGGTTTTTGAATGTACGTGTGTGAGAACATAAATCGGTCACTACTGGCCAGGAGATGGCAGTAGAGACCTTGAAAACTTGCCAAAACAAAATTCCAGATAATCTGTGTTGCTACTTGCTACGTTTAAGATGCGTGGAATTTAATAAAAGCAAACACAAAAACATCTATAAACCCAAAGAATATATTCAGGACAGTTTTAGGCACTAGAGTTTAATGCTGTTGTCCTGATCAGAGTGTCTGAAATGTATTCTCCTGTCGTGACTGTACTGAGATTACCCTATCCTACCCATAATGCACTGCTGGACACAGCATGCCCATACTAAAAGCTTAAAAATTAGCGCATTACTTTAAAACTAAAACATATATCTGATATTTTCACTTTATAAAACTTCAGAAGTGACGTTAATTTAAATAACTTGTCCAAAATAAGTTTGGTTAAAATTTGAACCATAAGTTAAAAATGTATGCTTGCAGGACATGCATCATGGAAAAGGTTTGTTTTGGAAGAAATGTAAGCGTGACATGTAGAATAAAGTGGTTGTGATGAAAGAACACTAATTTATGGAAACATGTGGTCCACATGATTAGGTCAGAGATGGCCTTTTTTCCCCCCACGTTGGTGGCTATAATTGTATAATTTCTGCATTTTTTTGTAAAGAAAAGTTGCCTAAGTAAACAGATTTAACATGAAAGCACTAGAAAGACAAAAGTAGATGTGTTGAACCGTATCAGCACCAAAATTTGTACCACTCTTCCGTGACCTAAGAAGCATCACTCCACAAAACACACTTTAAAAAACCTTGTCATTCAGGTCTAGATTTTAGTGTTTACAGACAAACAATTGATCACAAAAGCCCCACACTGTTGGCAGAATTTATTTATTTTTAATAATGAAAAACATCACACAGAAGAAATCAGATTAGATTTTTATTGTTTAAAAGATAAAAAGCTACATGTTTGGTGGAAAAATAATTCCACCTAATTTCTGTGTAAGTCTGAGCTATACTAGCTTTGTAACAATAAAATTTGTTAAAATTACTAATAGGAAAAAAGGAAGCTGTGAGGTGAGTTATGTGCATAGCTTAAAACCAACCTCCATGCAAAGAAAAAAAAAAAACTATAAATAAATGCTTAAAAAACACTAAGAGCTGTGGTGATGTAAATAATCAGTGGTTCAACCCCAAAGTGAGAATAATTAACTCTGTGCGATTAATAGCACTCAGAGCGAAGTGAATAAACATAAACGTGTTGGAAGCAGCTGGCATAGTGTGATGACATGGAAACTTCACAGGAACACATTCTTTTCAGATATAAAAAAAGAACTATAATGCAGAAAACTGCACATTTAATACATCAAGGGAGAAACCAGCTGGCTGCTCCTCAGCACAGTTACTGCAACTGGAGCCAGCGGTGTTTCGGAAACACTAAGTGGTTAAACTGTTCTGACATTGAAGTAAACTTTAACACCAAAAAAGCTGAACAAGCTGCTCCACCAGGGGGCAACAAAACACAAATCCCTCATCACGCTTCTGCTGCAGGAAAATTTTCAGGATTCACACACACACCAAACCTCGGTACTCTGAGACCTCCCACTATGCAGTGGGGTGATCTCTGTGCAAAATGCTCCCCACGACCAACATCCCTGAGTGTTACAACACAGGACGTCTGTTTTAAACTCTGCAGTGGACGATAACTGCACGTGTGCTTTAGTGCTAAGAAGTCGCCAATTAAAGGAAAAGTTCTGCAAAATGCTGGCTGTTGAGCAAAGAGACAAAACAATGATCTACTTTATTACTAACACTGTTCCAGCAAAGCCACTTAATGTTGACTTTGATTGCACTTGCGTACTTGTATAATACTTTTAAGTACAGCGCAAGACTTTTTTTTTTTTTTTTTTTAACTAATCACACATCAGCCCAAGACTTTTTTTTTTTAAACTAATCACACATGCAGCCGCATTTTAGCACCCTACAGTTACTACACGGCGAAATCCTTCTTTGCTCACTCCATGTGGTCACTGATGTTCTTAGGTTTTCTTTTAAAACTTTTTTTGTCGCACATAGTTGTTTTCAGGTTGCACGCTGTGCACGTTGTGAGATCTGTTCATCAGATGGTTTGTGACACAGGAAATCATCACAGAGTCTACTGTCCCAGAGTGGTGTCCGGTGCAAAACACATTTGTTAGAAACTTTAAAACATCTCATGATTTTGATAAAAACAGTTTTACGTTCACATCTCCTGATGGTAAAAACACTGAAGTCGCCAACATCACTACTGACAGCTGGTGGCTCAAGCCAAACATGGCAGAAAACATGAGACAGCTCAACGATATTATTATTAATAATAATTATAACCCCTCATTTTTTCCTAGTGTGGCAATTTTTAAAACTTCAAGACACTTACTGCAAGTTTTTCCACTTAACGTTTGAACTAAAATGCAGCTAGTATCTGCATTTAAAAAATACTTTAAAATGTCAGTTTTTATATTATTTTTTTTATAAGGGGAATGCACATTTCTATGTTTTCATTTTGACAACATAATTAACATGATTAATAGTAATAATAGAAAATTATTAATTGTAGCTATAACTGCTCCATAAAGTCTGGAAGAAAGCTACAAAGATTTTGTTCCATGTTTATATATATATATATATATATATATATATATATATATATATATATATATATATATATATATATATGTAAAAATATAAATCAGCAAACCTGAACCAATGACCATTTGAAATTTTCCTTTGATGATTAATAGCCAGTCAGAATATTGATTACACTATGTAACACAATTTTTGTTCCTGGCTTCTAAGTGTTATATTTCAACTGCTTATGTCTAAAGCCTATGGAAAAATGACTACATTCAGCACAAACTTTAATTTATTTTTTTAATGTTCTAGAAAGTTCTAAAAGTTTCTTGAAATTTCTAGATAATTCTGGAAACTTCTAGAAAATTCTGGACAGTTCTAGCAGTTCAAGAATATTCTAGAAGACTACTCAGTAGTAGTGAAGGCGAATTGAGAATATTCTTGAAAACAGACAAATTTCAAAATATCATTGTCCTGATCACAGAAGCAAAGTTTCTGTGGAATAACAGCTATTTTCTATTTATTTAAGGCATAACAGGTTAGGAAAACACACTGTGTACCCAGGAACAAAACAAAAATAAAAATTTGTTACATAGTGTTATTTTTCAGTCAAACTAATAAATTACATCACCTCGGCACTCTACTTGACCATAAAGAAAGGTGGACATAAAACTGCTTTTCTGAGTTTTTGTTTCCTGTGGATTTTAGCGCACACTTCAGTTTTAACTCCACATTATGAATATTGAAATGATCCGGCCAATCACATGCTTTGCCTTGTTAGTGTGGTGTTTCCAGGTTTTAAAGATGCTGGGTTTCTTTTTCCCCATAATGGAGAGGAAGGACTGCCAGATATCCCCGAAGGTGGAAGAGGAAAGGAACAAAGCAGATTTTTGCTCCAGTGTGACAAAGAACAGGGGATGAAAAAGATTTAAATTTTTGAAAGTGTTTCTCTCGTCACTGTCCACATGATGCTTTTAGGTCATTCAAGAGAAAAACAGTGGATCTGCTGTGTTTCCCTGATCAACAGGGAGTGAAACATTCCATCGGACACGCGCTAAAGTTGTTTGAACACACAAAGTCTTGGATGCGCTGCTGGGTGATTCTTTAACTACGGGCACTATTGGCCTTGTAAATGTAATTTCCACCATACCATTGCCTTACAATATAAAGCGCCTTGGGGAAACTGTTTGTTGTGATTTGGCGCTATATACATGTGCTCTAATGTCACTGTTTATCTCCATAGAAACTACCCAAACAATCTTTCATACAAACTGTTTAAAGGGACATTACAGTGTTGTGGTGGAAATTACGGCAATAGTGTGGGACAACTACATTTGTTTAAAAAAAAAAAAAAAAAAATCACAACAGTTGTATCTCCTCAATCCCATCATCACGTCTTCCGAAGAGGAGGCAGAGACTAGGGACCCAGAGGCGGACTCATCCATTACCCAGGCAGAAGTCACCGAGGTGGTTGGAAAGCTCCTCGGTGGCAAGGCTCCTGGGGTGGATGAAATCCGTCCTGAGTACCTTAAGTCTCTGGATGTTGTGAGACTGTCTTCGCTGACACGCATCTGCAACATCGCGTGGCGATCGGGGACAGTGCCTCGATTGGCAGACCGGGGTGGTGGTCCCTCTGTTTAAGAAGGGGGACCGGAGGGTGTGTTCGAACTATAGGCGGATCACACTCCTCAGCCTGCCTGGTAAGGTCTATTCCAGAGTACTGGAGAGGAGAATTCGACCGATGGTCGAACCTCAGATTCAGGAGGAGCAGTGTGGTTTTCGTCCTGGTCGCAGCACACTGGACCAGCTCTACACGCTCCATCGGGTGCTCGAGGGTTCATGGGAGTTTGCCCAACCAGTCCACATGTGTTTTGTGGATCTGGAGAAGGCATTCGACCGTGTCCCTCGGGGCACCCTGTGGGGAGTGCTCCGGGAGTACGGGGTCCGGGGTCCTTTGCTAAGGGCTATCCGGTCCCTGTACAACCGCAGCAGGAGCTTGGTTCGCATTGCCAGTAGTAAGTCAAACCTGTTTCCAGTGCACGTTGGCCTCCGCCAGGGCTGCCCTTCGTCATCGGTTCTGTTCATTATTTTTATGGACAGAATTTCTAGGCGCAGCCAGGGTGTAGAGGGGGTCTGGTTTGGGAACCACAGAATCTCGTCTCTGCTGTTTGCGGACGATGTGGTTCTGTTGGCTTCGTCAAATCAGGCCCTTCAGCGTGCACTGGGGCAGTTTGCAGCTGAGTGTGAGGCGTCCAGGATGAAAATCAGCACCTCCAAATCCGAGGCCATGGTTCTCGACCGGAAAAAGGTGCTTTGCCCTCTTCAGGTCGGTGGAGTGTCCTTGCCTCAAGTGGAGGAGTTTAAGTATCTCGGGGTCTTATTCACAAGTGAGGGACGGATGGAGCGTGAGATCGATAGACGGATCGGTGCAGCATCTGCAGTGATGCAGTCACTGTATCGGACCGTCGTGATGAAGAGAGAGCTGAGTAGGGGGGCAAAGCTCTCGATTTACCGATCGAGCTACGTTCCGATCCTCACCTATGGTCATGAGAGTTGGCTCATGACCGAAAGAACGAGGTCGCGGGTACAAGCGGCCGAGATGAGTTTCCTCCGCAGGGTGGCTGGGCGCTCCCTTAGAGATAGGGTGAGGAGCTCGGTCACTCGGGAGGAGCTCGGAGTCGAGCCACTGCTCCTCCACGTCGAAAGGAGTCAGTTGAGGTGGCTCGGGCATCTTTTCCGGATGCCCCCTGGACGCCTCGCTGCAGAGGTGTTTCAGGCACGTCCCACTGGGAGGAGGCCCCGGGGAAGACCCAGGACATGCTGGAAGGATTACATCTCTCAGCTTGCTTGGGAATGCCTTGGGGTTCCCCCGGAGGAGCTGGGGGAGGTGTGTGTGGATCGGGAGGTCTGGGCGGCTTTGCTTGAGCTGCTGCCCCCGCGACCCAACTCCGGATAAAGCGGAAGAAAATGGATGGATGGATGGATGGACAACAGTTGTATGACACTGAATACCCCAATTATGTTTTGATTATTTTACTGATATTTTATTCAGAGATATTTTAAAACATTAGAAAAAACATTTCTTTACCATTCATTTTTATCATTGAAGATCAAAAGTCTGGGTGTGGGACAAGCACAAAACGGCAATATTTGCATATAATGATGCTGAAAAAAGGTGAAAAAGTCATCATAGACTACTAGAACAAATTTCTTAACACACTTTCATTGTAAAGATAACTATAAAAGTGTGAAATTTCCCCTTTTTTCTGTTTTCATACAATATGATCAAAGGACATAATAAGTGCCCGTAGTCTAAGAATCACCCTGCTAATCAATTACGATGACAAAACATCAAATATGAAAGCAAAAACAACTCAAGTTATGAACTACTGAGCAGGTTATGGTTTGTTTGTGGGTTCTGACCTGCAGCAGTGTTCCTCAAAATGTAATTATATCATTTTGTTATGAAACTTGTAGGAAAAAATGGGAACAATACAGATCCAGAGAAGGGCGTGGATCCTGGAATAAGACCCTGTTTTAAAGGCCCCAACTCCCAAACTCTGTGGGCCTAAAAAGGAAGATTTGGATGATTGTGAAGGAGCTTGATGCTGGTTTTCCATTCTGCAAAGTTTTCAGAAAAAACAAACAAAACAAAAACAGTAAATCTACATTAAAACCAGTGGAAAACATCTGGCTAAATTCAAGATTTCCAAACAAAACAAAAATGACTCAACACTACCATCTACTGGTGCAGTGTGGTAGCACTGCTGTCACATCCCGCATTAGTGTGAGTGAGCTTCATATTATTACCAAAATAAACCGTTTGAGTGATAAGAGACCGTTCTTAACGTGAGAATTTTAATCTAATGAGACTGATTCTTGAACACTGTGTCGTGAATCAGTCTGTTAACTTCCCATCACTACGTACAGTGTTAGCACCTGGGACATGGTGCAGGTTTAGTGGTGGCTTCTCAAAACATTCTTGGTAATACTGAAACAGGTAAACCTGTAACAGGGCGGGGAAAAAGAAAAGGAAAAACAAAACCAAAAAACCTTTCAGCTCGCACTCAATACAGCGACGTGGGCGAGCAGAGCGCAGATGAGCGTGAACACACATCTGACATAAAGTGCAAACTGATGCGGTTTCCGCCTCACAGCGTCAGACTGGCTGAAGCTCCGAGAAAACCTGTGAAAGAAGGTGGCAACCCACAGCTTTAATGGCTCTCGATCACCACCGGCTCATAGCTGCCTGCAGAAACCCTGCACATACACACACACACGCACACACACACAAAAAACAAAAAAACAAGCAGAATCTGTTAGCATGGCAACCCTGGAATTTTGTAACACACATCTGGGAATCCTGCTGGAACAAGACTGTCAAAGTCAGAGACAAAGTCTTCTACTGATTATGTTTCAACATTATACTGCCATCTAGGGATGGGAAGTGATAGGATTTTAATCAAGATCAATGCCATTATAGATTCTGCTCATCTGTCCGGTTCTTTACTGATTCTCTGTGAGAAAACTGAACTGACAGGTTTTCAGGATCAGAGCAGCCATTTTTGCTTGTTGCTAGACACAGAGTTTAGAATCACGACATCAAAGGTGATGTCAGACTTAAGTGTCAGAAAAAATATGCAGACGTTGACTGAATATTATGGAGTTATGGGGTAAAAACCCTGCCGAGGATTCTGAATCATCCCCTCAACTCTTGAGCTTAAGATGGACTTTGCACTATTTACTATTTTGTTTGTAACTGCCTGTAACGCTGTAATCGTTAGAATGGCCTAAGCAGTGGGTCACTCCTCCAAGTCTGGTCTGCTTGAGGGTTCTTCCTCAAAAACACCAGAAGGAGTTTTTCCTGACCACTGTCTCCTATGTGCTTCCTCAAGGGGGTTGGTAACATTGGGTCTTACCCATGTGAAGCACCCTTAGTTCATGAGTCAAGCAGGTTTTCAGTACCACTTAAGGCAGGGGTGGGCAATTAATTTTTACAAGGGGCCACATAGGGAACCTGAATTATGTCCGAGGGCCACACCATCGATAACTCGGCTGTCTCCATTACAAATTTTACAAATAATTACCTATTTAATAGCTTTTATGGGTAATTTTTATTCCTGTAATAATATGTAAATGTTTAAATATACCTAAATAAGCCTCTCTAATGATTTGCAACACACAAGCTTGACATTTTTAATATATGTAATAATAATGACAGACCTCATGAGGGCCGGACAAAGACATGCAAAGGGCCGCATGTGGCCCCTGGGCCGCAGTTTGCCCAGGTCTGACTTAAGGGGACTAAACAAAGCTTAAAATGCTCAATCATATTGAAGAATATACTGCATGATTTGTCTGATCACAAAGATTCCAAAAAGGTATAATTTAGACTAATTATGACTGAATTCTGTGGAATTAAGGAGGAAAAATGGCAAAAATGGTGATAAAGTTCAGTTTCAGTTTGCACAGAAGTCAAAAGTTAAAGTTACTCCAATTCTGGTGATAAGTGATGGAAATTATTGGTTGAGTTAATAAGGTTTTAAAAAGAAATAGTTTTCATCATTTGTCATGCTTAGTTATCACGTTACAGGGTAACATATGTGAAATGTCATAGAATCCAATGTACGCTGACGTTATTTGACCTTTACTTTGGAGACCAAACATTCAACATGGTCAGAATTATTCCATTATTCATCCTTTTATTTAAGTGGTACCGATTAGGTCAAAATTGATGACTGGTTCATGAACTGCTTGGGGTAGCTTTGTTGTGATTTGGCATAATATAAATAAACTGAATTGGGGGGTGAAGAACAGCAAAAATGGTGACAAAGGTCAATTTCAGATTGTACAGGGTTTAATGTTGAAGTTGTTCTAATTTTGGTAAATAGTGATGAAAATTATTGGTTGAGCTAATAGAATTTTAAATATACATATAAAATGGACAAAATGCGTGATATGTACGTAATGGATTAGTTACAGTCAGGGGGCACCGAACAATCTACAGGGTATCGCCAGCACCAATTAGGTTTACGTATTTCCTTGATTAAAAGCCTGACTGAGTGCCTCATTCAATGACCAGGTCAAAACTTTGAAAAAAATAAGCGCCTGTCTTAAATAAATGTTGGACATTATCTGCATGAAAAGAATTACATTTAGTTGAGTCACTATTTTTTCTAAATCTGCTGCGTGGCATCTTTAAAATCCTAAAGCAAAGTGATTTATGCTTCTGCAACTCTATAACTCTATGGCCATGCAATGATATCAGCAATTTATAGCAGGAACAGCAGCTTATTCTGGATTAATTTGTCCCTCAGCGAGCTCCACTTCTTTATAAAATCACCAACCTCAAAACAAACAGTACGGTATGTACAATTGCCTCCATGAATTGCAGGTCATTTGAGAGGCTTTTTCTGACTCCGTGTTGTAACGGTAATATCTGAGGCCTTTTCTGTCAAAAGTATTTGATCCATGATTGAAATGTAATCAGCAGAATCTGCAAGAACTTAAAATATGATGGGAGAGGAAGGAGTGAAAACGTAAAAGTGACCAAACACAACCCTTTTGCGCTCTCAGTCATTTAGCTCTGAGCTAAAGCAGTTTGGTTCACCACACCCTGGGATATGTGTGAAATTTAACACCATATTACAGTGCAGGCAGCAAGCAGCGTTTTGTTAATAATCACCAACCTTGAATTACACTTTATTTCATTTAGGATCATGTCTGAGCACGGTTTGAAAAAAATAAATGGCCGGTCTTTTAAAATCAAGGAAATATGGGACTCACTTTCCTCGAATCGGTTATTGTCAGCGCTGAACTTCATTTTGTATCTCTGTTACTGGGCACGTCCAGACTGCTCTGTCCTGTACATGCAAGGGGTTTTTAATGGAAATACACTGTGGTCAGACAGGACATTTTGTCCGATGTGAGAGAGTGTGACTATCCAGTTTATACAACTGTTTAGGTGAGTTTTATTGTATTCCATTTTTTAATCCCATTCGCTCAGCAAATTTCTCACACCTTTTGCTAAAATTAGAGCAACTATCGTTTGATTCCTGTCCAATCTGAATACATAGTATGTCACCATTTTTGTAGTTTTTATCCTGAAAAATTCAGTCATAGATGGTCCAAACTATACCGTTACAGGATACCATTTCATGTGACTGGTCCATTTTTAAATGTTGACCCCTGTGTAATCCTTCATTGGCCCCTAACTGGCTGGAGCTATCACCCTGGGATGGCTAGCGTATATTTTTATGTAGGCTGTGAAACACATAGGCTAAAGTTTGTGTCATTTAGTTCCTTCAAGTGATACCAGTCAAGTCAAATCTGGCTGTGGGCTCATGGACTAAAACTCAAATCTCAGTGCGATTGGAAAAACAATATGAGACAAGGGAGAAAAGTGAAGTGTGAGCCATGATGAAGCCTCTCACCTGTTTCCTAGCCTGATGCCGTTGAGCGCGGTGGTTCCATCCCGGCTGACGAACAGACGGAGATTACTGTCTGCGAGACAAAAACACAAAGTGTCACCAGATGATCCAGATGCTGAGAGAAACAGACAATAAAGAAGAGAGAGTGCAGCTCGCTGGAGGCTTGACGCAGCGCTCAGACCAAAGATGGTTCATCCAGCACTTGGGAACATTAATACACTCCTGTCAAACAGGTTGTAAAGCCGCCAGAGGAACAGATTCATTTCATACAAATGAGACGACAACAGAGAACGATGGCTTCCATCGCAAACAAGTCAATATCAAGACTACATTTCCCATAATACCCTCCTCTGTTACAGTCTCCAATCAAGCAGCCATTATTCTGACACTTGTACCTTCACTGGCGTTGATATCCGCAAAGTTTTGGCTTTGGACAATTTTCTCCACAATGTCATCAGCATCCATGCGAGTGTCATTTACCCAAGAAGGCTGACTCTCCACAGAGTTCTGCTTCCTCCTGTAACACAAATCAAAAGGAAAGAAGAATGCCGGATCCACTGACTTTGTTTCAGCAGAAGGAAAACATTTTAATATTTCAGGAAAGTGAGACTGCTTCAAGTCTAGAGATTCACAGGTTCAATAGTTGTGCTCAATGAAACACAAATGTAACCAGTGGGATACCCCAGAGCACCGTCCAGGGGCCACTCCTCTGTTTTTAATAAATGATATTATAAAAGCTGCTACCATTATATCAAAATCTATGCAAATGGCATGTATTGTCCAGTTGATTTAAATATAGACTGTTTGGAAATTCAAGAAAATACTGACAAATTGTTACAATGGTCATACCACTGGAAACTAAATTTCCATCTGGAAAAATGACATCTTTCATCTTGGCAAGAAACAGGACCATCAGTATGAATAAGAGATGGGTTTGACTGCAGCACCTAAAACAGTAATGGAAAAGGATCTTTTGGTACACACTGTTTTGGATCTGTGTTTTCTTAAAACAGCTTCTTCCAACATGCAAATAGGGTTATGTCACAGGTCATTTGTGTATATGGACTGTAATGGGCTTAGTTCCCTAACTGTCCAAAGTATGGTCACCTTGATATGCACATGATACAGACATGCCATGGTTAAAGAAAAGCTGATCATTCCACAAAGCCATGAATCAAATCCTCTGCTAGTTATTCTCAAATTACAAAACTATTGAAGATGTAAAATCCACCCCAGAAATACTACGTCCCTGCAGAGGATCCCTGGGTACCACTGCAATGACTTTTTGTCAAATCAACTGTTACTTAGGGAGAGACTGATGAGGTGTACCACTTGCTTAGTGAGGGAATCTCAGCAACATTTTAACTATGTGATACATATCTCTGCCCATGATCATGAGGACCACAGCAACTGGAGAAGGCCAAGGGGGCACCCAAATATCACCTGGTCAAGGCAGCTAATGGAGTTCGATAAGGAACGGGGGGCGGGGGTGTTGAAAAACTAAACGCGCTGCCATGCTCAGTCAGTTCAGTCAGATACATTTCCAGGAATTTACTGAAAACCGCAGCAGTTAGAAGCTGTTTGAGTCCGTACCTGGAGGGTCTGTTAGGGGGCATGACAGGCCTCGGTGGCCGAGGCGGTCTTTCAGGGCGACCAGCGTCCTTCTCGCCATCTGTGGGGGTGTCCACGGTCACACACAGGCCTCCGGACGTGCTGCTTCCCGTGGAAGTGTTTCTGCGATGCGTGAGGTCCGATAGGCTGGAGGAGCAGGAGTGTTCGGTGCTGTAGCCTGGGCATCAAGGACGGACTATTAAACAAGTCTTCAACAGTCTCAAAGAAGTGGAGAATATTCCAAAACGAGATGATATGTCTGTGTGTTTGTTGCAACATTTGGGGCAGCTTTTCATAAAAGGAAAAAACTAAAACACAGCAACCTCTGATTGAGTCAAAGCAAAATGTGAGTTTCTTCGAGTTGGTTTTAAAGGTCTATTCTGAGCACAATGGATACATATCTGCACATTTCTTCATAAAATTGCTTCATATCTGATTTACAACACGTAGAAAGCAGGACATCAGCATGATGTGGGACACCATCTTGAGGATTTCACTCCACAAGCTTGAAAAATAAAAAATAAATGTAGAATAAAAAAAAAAAAAAAGACTCCGTGGCATTGCAAACAAAAAAGTACTGGCTCCTGTTGTAGTCATAGCAGGATGGAACCACTGGAACCTTTTGTGTCCTTTTCATGACACGTGGTTTCTGTTGGACATACTGTGATGTAGATTCTGTGCATGATAACGAAGATGTTTTCTGCTTAAACTAGAGGAAAAACAAGTGTGGGCTCAGACCCGTTCCCACATACATGATTTTAAAAACAACTGTCCACAAATGCATCACGTCAAAGTTGCCCTGGTGAATCCTGACATCCTTCTAACTCATGACCTTATTATGATGTGGAAGATGATTCCTCACCGCTGAAACAAGAACCATCATAATTTAGCTCAGCACCATCAGGTCTCTACAGTCTTGTATCGTCTTACTGTACAAGGATGTCCAAAATCCCCTTTCAGACAAAACACGACTGCAGCAGGATTTGTGAAAGATTCAGAACAGTTTAAAACTGTTGTAGCATCAGAATTTGTCCAGAGTGTCCAAGACTAGAGATATGAATTTTAAAGAGGCAGGCTTGTGATCAGAAGATCCTAGGTTTGATTCCCTGACAAGGCAAAGGCAAAAAAAAAAAAAAAAATGACTAATGTCCCTTGGACAAGGTCCTCCCAAATCCCCAAGTTGCTTTGGGTGTGCAGTTGAGCTCCTTGCATGTGTGAATGTGAGTCATCATTATAAAGCAGCCTGAAATTAGATAGAAAAGTGCTTCATAGATGCAGTAAGATTTATTTACCTGAGATTTTGCTGTGCTGACTGGCGTAGCTCGAGTTACGAGAGTGACCAGACTGGAAGGTTTCTCCCACACCGGTCTGATTTGTTTCAGAGTCGTCAAGGAGACCTACAGGGAGAAGTAGTTGAAATTTTCAAAAAGAAATCAACGAGTTTGGTTTTAGACTTTCATTTCTCAAACACAGGTGGTGTTTTGTTTTTAATCCCTGCACCGTGACTGCACGTTTCCAGGCAGACAGTCGAATATACAGGGTGGGCCAATAAAATGTTACCACTTTTTTAAGTCATACAATTTCCAAAATAACAAAGATTTCTTTTTCACTTTCAGGAATATCATTTCCTGAAAATGAAAAAGAAATTCGGAGAATCCCTCTTGAGATGTGTGGCAATGTCATCACAAACTTCAACTTGTGTGTGTTGCAGCTGTAATCCAAAGAAGAGGAGAGTGGATTGAACATGTCAATTATTGAACTGTGCGGAAAACAAGAGACAAAGTGGGAAACCTTTGGTATCAAATGTTAATTTGATGCTTCTGTTACAAGTCTGTAAAGTTTTCCAATAAGTTCTCATTTCAAAAACTTGTGTACGATCAAAAAGTGGTAACATTTTATTGGCCCACTGTGTATGTGTATATATACACACAACCCCTGGCAAAAATTATGGAATCACCGGCCTGGGAGGATGTTCATTCAGTTGTTTAATTTTGTAGAAAAAAAGCAGATCACAGACATGACACAAAACTAAAGTCATTTCAAATGGCAACTTTCTGGTTTTAAGAAACACTATAAGAAATCAAGAAAAAAAAATTGTGGCAGTCAGTAAGGGTTACTTTTTTAGACCAAGCAGAGGGGAAAAAAAAATATGGACTCACTCAATTCTGAGGAATAAATTATGGAATCACCCTGTAAATTTTCATCCCCAAATCTAACACCTGCATCAAATCAGATCTGCTAGTTAGTCTGCATCTAAAAAGGAGTGATGACACCTTGGAGAGCTGTTGCACCAAGTGGACTGACATGAATCATGGCTCCAACACGAGAGATGTCAATTGAAACAAAGGAGAGGATTATCAAACTCTTAAAAGAGGGTAAATCATCACGCAGTGTTGCAAAAGATGTTGGTTGTTCACAGTCAGCTGTGTCTAAACTCTGGACCAAATACAAACAACATGGGAAGGTTGTTAAAATCAAACATACTGGTAGACCAAGGAAGACATCAAAGCATCAAGACAGAAAACTTAAAGCAATATGTCTCAAAAATCAAAAATGCACAACAAAACAAATGAGGAACAAATGGGAGGAAACTGGAGTCAACGTCTGTGACCGAACTGCAAGAAACCGCCTAAAGGAAATGGGATTCACATACAGAAAAGCTAAACGAAAGCCATCATTAACACCTAAACAGAAAAAAACAAGGTTACAATGGGCTAAGGAAAAGCAATCGTGGACTGTGGATGACTGGATGAAAGTCATATTCAGTGATGAATCTACAATCTGCATTGGGCAAGGTGATGATGCTGGAACTTTTGTTTGGTGCCGTTCCAATGAGATTCATAAAGATGACTGCCTGAAGAGAACATGTAAATTTCCACAGTCATTGATGATATGGGGCTGCATGTCAGGTAAAGGCACTGGGGGGAGATGGTTGTCATTACATCATCAATAAATGCACAAGTTTACGTTGATATTTTGGACACTTTTCTTATCCCATCAACTGAAAGGATGTTTGGGGATGATGAAATCATTTTTCAAGATGATAATGCATCTTGCCATAGAGCAAAAACTGTGAAAACATTCCTTGCAAAAAGACACATAGGGTCAATGTCATGGCCTGCAAATAGTCTGGACAAGGCTCCAACCTGCAAAGCTGATCTGGCAACACCAATCAGAGAAAGTTGGAGCCAGATTGATGAAGAGTACTGTTTGTCACTCATTAAGTCCATGCCTCAGAGACTGCAAGCTGTTATAAAAGCCAGAGGTGGTGCAACAAAATACTAGTGATGTGTTGGAGCGTTCTTTTGGTTTTCATGATTCCATAATTTTTTCCTCAGAATTGAGTGATTCCATATTTTTTTCCCTCTGCTTGGTCTAAAAAAGTAACCGTTACTGACTGCCACAATTTTTTTTCCCTGATTTCTTATAGTGTTTCTTAAAGCCAGAAAGTTGCCATTTGAAATTACTTTAGTTTTGTGTCATGTCTGTGATCTGCTTTTTTCTACAAAATTAAACAACTGAATGAACATCCACCAAGGCCGGTGATTCCATAATTTTTGCCAGAGGTTGTATATTTGTGTAATCATAATAAACACCACCTGCTCTGTCAGACCTTGACGTTACCTGGATAAGAATGACCTCACATTTTTTAAAGGGTGTGGAAAACATGTTTTCTGGATGGATCAACATCACAGGAGGTTTTCCAAGCTGTAATGAAACATTTTTTCCCCCTCCTCAGATTGAACTAATTCTAAACAGTATCATGTAATTTTCCATGTTAGGTAACCTTCTACACTTTCTCTCCCCAGAACCTCCTCCGGGTGAGTTCTGGTCCAGGTTATGAAACATCTGGCAGACTGGACCAGGATCTAAAAGGCCCTGCAAGAATCCACTTGTTTGCTTACAGAACACTTTCTGTGACAAATCGTTTTATAAGTTCTGCCCAGGATGAATGTTTTCATTCAACACTTTTTTTTTGTTGTGTGCACGATGGCTCAATAACTAATTAAATTAGACCCCTCCTCCCCACCGCATCAGTTACAATTAGCAGACTGTGTAATTTCACTGAATTCAGCATAATTACATTTTAACAGTAGAACGAGGACTAATTGTTGAGGTATGCTGGATTTGTTTGAGTTGACAAAAGAAATACTTTTCAGTAGTCTGAGGAAATCTATTCTTCCTGCGTGTGAAGTTGTAGCTGGTCTTCCTCACTGTACTGCAGTGTACGTTTCATTATTAGGAAGTATGACACAAATACCAAGTTTATTAGTAAGGTTACAGCAGGGATATTTGGAGTTATTTTGCATGTTAAGGGCTTTTCAGCGCGCTCAACTTGCCGCTTCTGCAGAATGCACATAGGGGCAGAGGCTGAACAAGTCTCAAAGTTGCCATGTTTGTGAAGAGCTGCGTGCTCCTGAAAAAAGCGAAAAAAAATCAATCAATCAATCAATTTTATTTATATAGCGCCAAATCACAATAAACAGTTGCCCCAAGGCGCTTTATATTGTAAGGCAAGGCCATACAATAATTGCTTAAAAACCCCAACGGTCAAAACGACCCCCTGTGAGCAAGCATTTGGCGACAGTGGGAAGGAAAAACTCCCTTTTAACAGGAAGAAACCTCCAGCAGAACCAGGCTCAGGGAGGGGCAGTCTTCTGCTGGGACTGGTTGGGACTGAGGGAGAGAACCAGGAAAAAGACATGCTGTGGAGGGGAGCAGAGATCAATCACTAATGATTAAATGCAGAGTGGTGCATACAGAGCAAAAAGAGAAAGAAACACTCAGTGCATCATGGGAACCCCCCAGCAGTCTAAGTCTATAGCAGCATAACTTAAGGGATGGTTCAGGGTCACCTGATCCAGCCCTAACTATAAGCTTTAGCAAAAAGGAAAGTTTTAAGCCTAATCTTAAAAGTAGAGAGGGTGTCTGTCTCCCTGATCCGAATTGGGAGCTGGTTCCACAGGAGAGGAGCCTGAAAGCTGAAGGCTCTGCCTCCCATTCTACTCTTACAAACCCTAGGAACTACAAGTAAGCCTGCAGTCTGAGAGTGAAGCGCTCTATTGGGGTGATATGGTACTATGAGAAAAACAGTCTGCAAGTCATAACCACAAGATTATGATTAAAAATAAGAACAAGTGATGGACATCACTCTGATGGGAGGAGCTTCTTTCAGTGATTGTTCGGAGTGAAGCCGGGCGGAGCTACAATCCCATTGAAGTTGGGACGTTGTGTGAAATTTAAATAAAGACAAAATATAATGATTTGCAAATCCTATGATGTGCAAATCCTCTTCAACCTATATTCAATTGAATACACCACAAAGACAAGATATTTAACGTTCAAACTGATAAACTTTATTGTTTTTTATGCAAATATTTGCTCATTTTGTAAATGGATGCCTGCAACACGTTTCAAAAAGCTGGGACAGTGGTATGTTTACCACTGTGATACATCACCTTTCCTTCTAACAACACTCAATAAGCGTTTGGGAACTGAGGACACTAATTGTGAGTGTCATGATTGGGTATAAAAGGAGCATCCCCAAAAGGCTCAGCTGCTCATAAGCAAAGATGGGGCGAGAATCACCACTTTGTGAACTGCTTAAAAAATAAATAAATAGTCCAACAGTTTAAGAACAATGTTTCTCAATGTTCAATTGCAAGGAATTTAGGGATTCCATCATCTACAGTCCATAATATAGTCAGAAGATTCAGAGAATCTGGAGAACTTTCGACATGTAAGCAGCAAAGCCGAAAACCAACACTGAATGCCCATGACCTTCGATCTCTCAGGTGGCACTGCATTAAAAACCGACATCATTGTGTAAAGGATCTTACCAGGTCTTACCCGTGAAAGCCATACATCAACAACATCCAGAAACGCTGCCACCTTCTCTGGGCTCAAGCTCATTTGAAATGGACAAACGCAAAGTGGAAAAGTGTGCTGTGGTCTGATGAGTCCACATTTCAAATTGTTTTTGGAAATCATGGACGTCGTGTCCTCCAAACAAAAGAGGAAAAAGACCATCCAGATTGTTACCAGTGCAAAGTTCAAAAGCCAGCATCTGGGATGGTATGGGGGTGTGTTGGTGCCCATGGCATGGACAATTTACACATCTGTGATGGCACCATCAATGCTGAATGGTACATCCAGGTTTTGGAGCAACACATGCTGCCATCCAAGCAACGTCTGTTTCAGGGACGTCCCTGCTTATTTCAGCAAGACAATGCCAAGCCACATTCTGCACGTGTTACAACAGCGTGGCTTCGTAGTAAAAGAGTGCGAGTACTAAACTGGCCTGCCTGCAGTCCAGACCTGTCGTCCATTGTAAATGTGTGGCGCATTATGAAGCGCAAAATATGACAGAGACTGCTGAACAACTGAAGTCGTACATCAAACAAAAACGGGAAAAAGTCGTACATTAGTGCAGCAGATAACAGAATATTTACAGAGGAATCCTTCAAATGGTGAAACAAGCACCAAATTTGGCAAAAGTACACCTTAGATATTACTCTTTTGAAAAAAATCGACAGGCCACTTGAATTTTCAATAGGTGGCCACGTAGGGGGTCAATTGAAGAATTACATAGGGGTCAAAATATGAAAATTCTCCAGACATATTGAAAATTATACCACATTATTTGTCTGATTGTAAAGATTCCTAAAAGGTATAGTTTGGACTATCTATGACTGAATTCTATAGAGTTATGGGGTAAAAACAACAAGAATGGTGTCAAAGTTCAGTTTCAGTTTGTACAGGGGTCAAAATTGCAAAATGCTCCAATTTTGTTCAAAGGTGATGAAAATTATTCTTTGAGTTAATAGGGTTTAAAAAAGGAATAGTTTACACCATGCATCATGCTTAGTTATCACGTTACAGGGTAACATATGTCACATGTCATAGAATTCAATGGGCGTTAACATTATTTGACCTTTACTTTAGAGACCAAACGTTCAACACAGTCAAAACTATTCCATTTATTAATCCAAGTAGCCCAATTAACAATTTGCACCATTTTTTACTAAAATTGGAGCAACCAAGCGCTTAGTGAGTGTTGTTAGAAGGAAAGGTGATGTAACACAGTGGTAAACATACCACTGTCCCAGCTTTTCTGAAAAGTGTTGCAGGCATCCATTTCAAAAAAGTAAGTCCCTTCGGCTGCTCTCTTGTTTGCACTTGGGGTCGCCACAGCAAATTCAAGGTGGATCTGCATGTTGAACTGGCACAAGTTTTACGCCGGATGCCCTTCCTGACGCAACTCCACATTACATGGAAAAATGTGGCAGGGGTGGGATTTGAACCCAGAGCCTTCTGAACTGGAACCAATCGCATTAATCACTTGGCCACCACCCCTGCAGGCATCCATTTCAAAATGAGCAAATATTTGCACAAACACAAAGTTTCAGTTTGAACATTAAATATCTTGTATTTGTGGTGTATTCAATAGAATATAGGTTGAAGAGGATTTGCAAATCATTGTATTCTGTTTTTTTTTTTTTTTTTTTACATTTTACACAACGTCCCAACTTCAATGGAACTGGTTTTTTAAAGTGAAGGGTTGACTGTTCTTGATTCATAGTAAGGCTCCATTTTCAGAAAAGAAGCTTGTTTTCATGAAGCTTTTCAAAAGTCTGCTTGTGTTTGCATTGGAATAGAATATAAAACTTCTATTTCAATGTATTTTGACATGCCGAGTTCAATTATTGTTGCTGGCAAGCTGTATCTTTACTCCTTTATGCCCAATTTGCATAAAACAAAATGGCCGCTGCTTCATCAAATTTGTCAGTGTGGTGCTATTTGCTTTGGATGAGAAAATACAACTTATATTTCTATGTAATTTGATCTGCTGAATTTAAATATGGTTGTTGGAAAGCTGTATCCCTACTCCTTCACCCCATAATTAACAAAAAAAATAATTAATTTAGTGACTGCCTGGTATTGTTCCCTGTAAAACCATAAGTCATCTATGATTTGACCAAGGCAAGCAAATGAGTAAACTCCATTCAAAAAGAATGATAGTTTGAAATGAAACACACTTCTTGGATGAATATCCAAGTCTCTAAAGGTCAAATGTGGGTAAAACTGTTCTAATATTTTGCTTCTGCTGCCATGAGATCACCAAAACCAGAAAGAGCAATGTGCAGATCACCATCAAACTCTGCAGCCTTCAGTATCTTTTCATTCATCTCGAAGGTCTCAACATTGTGTAGAGTCTTGTCAACCTTCTCCTCCTGGCAGAATATGCAAAGGGATCATTTGAAAGTAAAGGAGGCACTTCTGAGTCTTGCAGCTGGACCAGTGGTGGGACCTGCAATGGGTTCCTCTGTGTCTTGATACAGTGACCTTTTCTCTAGTCTCCTAATATTTGTCTTGTTGGTGAACCAACTGTAACAGGATCTGTGCCATTTTAGAGACGTCTCATTAGAACTCAATATCCTCTCGGTTGCGAGTTTGTTCTCCATATCTTTGAGCTTGTGACGGACTCTTGCACTATCCTGCAATGTAGCCGTTCCTTTGTCACTATGCTGAACAAGATTTTTTGAGTGCAGTCCTGACAAATGATGCAAAATCACCATCCACTGAAGAATCTTGGTTCATGCTGCCTAAGGCCTCCATTTTTCAATTCAAGAGAACAGAGATTGTTACCTAAATAAGTATTGTGGACAGTCAAAATGTTTTGATCACCACTGATGTATGCAATAAGAGAAAGTGCTAACAATCAATCAATCAATTTTTTTTTTTATATAGCGCCAAATCACAACAAACAGTTGCCCCAAGGAGCTTTATATTGTAAGGCAAGGCCATACAATAATTATATAAAACCCCAACGGTCAAAACGACCCCCTGTGAGCAAGCACTTGGCTACAGTGGGAAGGAAAAACTCCCTTTTAACAGGAAGAACACTCCAGCAGAACCAGGCTCAGGGAGGGGCAGTCTTCTGCTGGGACTGGTTGGGGCTGAGGGAGAGAACCAGGAAAAAGACATGCTGTGGAGGGGAGCAGAGATCGATCACTAATGATTAAATGCAGAGTGGTACATACAGAGCAAAAAGAGAAACAGTGCATCATGGGAACCCCCCAGCAGTCTACGTCTATAGCAGCATAACTAAGGGATGGTTCAGGGTCACCTGATCCAGCCCTAACTATAAGCTTTAGCAAAAAGGAAAGTTTTAAGCCTAATCTTAAAAGTAGAGAGGGTGTCTGTCTCCCTGATCTGAATTGGGAGCTGGTTCCACAGCAGCGGAGCCTGAAAGCTGAAGGCTCTGCCTCCCATTCTACTCTTACAAACCCTAGGAACTACAAGTAAGCCTGCAGTCTGAGAGCGAAGCGCTCTATTGGGGTGATATGGTACTACGAGGTCCCTAAGATAAGATGGGACCTGATTATTCAAAACCTTATAAGTAAGAAGAAGAATTTTAAATTCTATTCTAGAATTAACAGGAAGCCAATGAAGAGAGGCCAATATGGGTGAGATATGCTCTCTCCTTCTAGTCCCCATTAGTACTCTAGCTGCAGCATTTTGAATTAACTGAAGGCTTTTTAGGGAACTTTTAGGACAACCTGATAATAATGAATTACAATAGTCCAGCCTAGAGGAAATAAATGCATGAATTAGTTTTTCAGCATCACTCTGAGACAAGACCTTTCTAATTTTAAAGATATTGCGTAAATGCAAAAAAGCAGTCCTACATATTTGTTTAATATGCGCTTTGAATGACATATCCTGATCAAAAATGACTCCAAGATTTCTCACAGTATTACTAGAGGTCAGGGTAATGCCATCCAGAGTAAGGATCTGGTTAGACACCATGTTTCTAAGATTTGTGGGGCCAAGTACAATAACTTCAGTTTTATCTGAGTTTAAAAGCAGGAAATTAGAGGTCATCCATGTCTTTATGTCTGTAAGATAATCCTGCAGTTTAGCTAATTGGTGTGTGTCCTCTGGCTTCATGGATAGATAAAGCTGGGTATCATCTGCGTAACAATGAAAATTTAAGCAATGCCGTCTAATAATACTGCCTAAGGGAAGCATGTATAAAGTGAATAAAATTGGTCCTAGCACAGAACCTTGTGGAACTCCATAATTAACTTTAGTCTGTGTTGAAGATTCCCCATTTACATGAACAAATTGTAATCTATTAGACAAATATGATTCAAATCACCGCAGCGCAGTGCCTTTAATACCTATGGCATGCTCTAATCTCTGTAATAAAATTTTATGGTCAACAGTATCAAAAGCAGCACTGAGGTCTAACAGAACAAGCACAGAGATGAGTCCACTCTCCGAGGCCATAAAAAGATCATTTGCAACCTTCACTAATGCTGTTTCTGTACTATGATGAATTCTAAAACCTGACTGAAACTCTTCAAATAGACCATTCCTCTGCAGATGATCAGTTAGCTGTTTTACAACTACCCTTTCAAGAATTTTTGAGAGAAAAGGAAGGTTGGAGATTGGCCTATAATTAGCTAAGATAGCTGGGTCTAGTGATGGCTTTTTAAGTAATGGTTTAATTACTGCCACCTTAAAAGCCTGTGGTACATAGCCAACTAACAAAGATAGATTGATCATATTTAAGATCGAAGCATTAAATAATGGTAGGGCTTCCTTGAGCAGCCTGGTAGGAATGGGGTCTAATAAACATGTTGATGGTTTGGATGAAGTAACTAATGAAAATAACTCAGACAGGACAATCGGAGAGAAAGAGTCTAACCAAATACCGGCATCACTGAAAGCAGCCAAAGATAACGATACGTCTTTGGGATGGTTATGAGTAATTTTTTCTCTAATAGTTAAAATTTTGTTAGCAAAGAAAGTCATGAAGTCATTACTAGTTAAAGTTAATGGAATACTCAGCTCAATAGAGCTCTGACTCTGTCAGCCTGGCTACAGTGCTGAAAAGAAACCTGGGGTTGTTCTTATTTTCTTCAATTAGTGATGAGTAGAAAGATGTCCTAGCTTTACGGAGGGCTTTTTTTATAGAGCAACAGACTCTTTTTCCAGGCTAAGTGAAGATCTTCTAAATTAGTGAGACGCCATTTCCTCTCCAACTTACGGGTTATCTGCTTTAAGCTACGAGTTTGTGAGTTATACCACGGAGTCAGGCACTTCTGATTTAAAGATCTCTTTTTCAGAGGAGCTACAGCATCCAAAGTTGTCTTCAATGAGGATGTAAAACTATTGACGAGATACTCTATCTCACTTACAGAGTTTAGGTAGGTACTCTGTACTGTGTTGGTATATGGCATTAGAGAACATAAAGAAGGAATCATATCCTTAAACCTAGTTACAGCGCTTTCTGAAAGACTTCTAGTGTAATGAAACTTATTCCCCACTGCTGGGTAGTCCATCAGAGTAAATGTAAATGTTATTAAGAAATGATCAGACAGAAGGGAGTTTTCAGGGAATACTGTTAAGTCTTCTATTTCCATACCATAAGTCAGAACAAGATCTAAGATATGATTAAAGTGGTGGGTGGACTCATTTACATTTTGAGCAAAGCCAATTGAGTCTAATAATAGATTAAATGCAGTGTTGAGGCTGTCATTCTCAGCATCTGTGTGGATGTTAAAATCGCCCACTATAATTATCTTATCTGAGCTAAGCACTAAGTCAGACAAAAGGTCTGAAAATTCACAGAGAAACTCACAGTAACGACCAGGAGGACGATAGATAACAAATAAAACTGGTTTTTGGGACTTCCAATTTGGATGGACAAGACTAAGAGTCAAGCTTACAAATGAATTAAAGCTCTGTCTGGGTTTTTGATTAATTAATAAGCTGGAATGGAAGATTGCTGCTAATCCTCCGCCTCGGCCCGTGCTACGAGCGTTCTGGCAGTTAGTGTGACTCGGGGGTGTTGACTCATTTAAACTAACATATTCATCCTGCTGTAACCAGGTTTCTGTAAGGCAGAATAAATCAATATGTTGATCAATTATTATATCATTTACCAACAGGGACTTAGAAGAGAGAGACCTAATGTTTAATAGACCACATTTAACTGTTTTAGCCTGTGGTGCAGTTGAAGGTGCTATATTATCTTTTCTTTTTTAATTTTTATGCTTAAATAGATTTTTGCTGGTTATTGGTGGTCTGGGAGCAGACACCGTCTCTACGGGGATGGGGTAATGAGGGGATGGCAGGGGGAGAGAAGCTGCAGAGAGGTGTGTAAGACTACAACTCTGCTTCCTGGTCCCAACCCTGGATAGTCACGGTTTGGAGGATTTAAGAAAATTGGCCAGATTTCTAGAAATGAAAGCTGCTCCATCCAAAGTGGGATGGATGCCGTCTCTCCTAACAAGACCAGGTTTTCCCCAGAAGCTTTGCCAATTATCTATGAAGCCCACCTCATTTTTTGGACACCACTCAGACAGCCAGCAATTCAGGGAGAACATGCGGCTAAACATGTCACTCCCGGTCCGATTGGGGAGGGGCCCAGAGAAAACTACAGAGTCTGACATTGTTTTTGCAAAGTTACACACCGATTCAATGTTAATTTTAGTGACCTCCGATTGGCGTAACCGGGTGTCATTACTGCCGACGTGAATTACAATCTTACCAAATTTACGCTTAGCCTTAGCCAGCAGTTTCAAATTTCCTTCAATGTTGCCTGCTCTGGCCCCCGGAAGACAACTGACTATGGTTGCTGGTGTCGCTAACTTCACATTTCTCAAAACAGAGTCGCCAATAACCAGAGTTTGATCCTCGGCGGGTGTGTCGCCGAGTGGGGAAAAACGGTTAGAAATGTGAACGGGTTGGCGGTGTACACGGGGCTTCTGTTTAGAACTACGCTTCCTCCTCACAGTCACCCAGTCGGCCTGCTTTCCCGGCTGCTCGGGATCTGCCAGAGGGGAACTAACGGCGGCTAAGCTACCTTGGTCCGCACCGACTACAGGGGCCTGGCTAGCTGTAGAATTTTCCACGGTGCGGAGCCGAGTCTCCAATTCGCCCAGCCTGGCCTCCAAAGCTATGAATAAGCTACACTTATTACAAGTACCGTTACTGCTAAAGGAGGCCGAGGAATAACTAAACATTTCACACCCAGAGCAGAAAAGTGCGGGAGAGACAGAAGAAGCCGCCATGCTAAATCGGCTAAGAGCTAGTAGCTGCGCTAAGCTAGCGGATTCCTAAAAACACGCAAAGTGAATAATGTGTAAATAATTTAGAGGTGATTCAGCAGAAGGAGTGCTTTAGTTAAGGCACGTGAAAATTACACTGGGAAACAAATCGTTATCTAGATAACTAGATCAATCTAACTGCGCAGATTAAACAGCTAACAGATACAGCAAAACACCGCTGTGCTCCGGAACAGGAAGTGATACAATACCGCAGTGAGAGCCAACCACCAGTAGAGGCAGAGGAAGACAAGAGGAAGTCACGCCACAACTGAAGTGATGAATGCAACTAAACCTAAATGCTAGAGAACACAGAGATTCAACTATATTATTTTACTACCCAACACTTTCAAGATTATATGCAAGTCAAGACACTGGCAAACTAACACAGTGTCTATAAAGAGAATCAGCAGACAAAAGACAACACAAATCTAATGCTACTAAGTATATTATATTACAAGATTGGAACTTGTCCACACAAACCAACACACTAGAACATGAACATGCACAGATATAGATGAACAAAGTATCTCAGAGTCTCCTTAACATGAGTGTGAAAGGATGAACTCCACAAATACGAGGTCTGTTAGAAAAGTATCCGACCTTTTTATTTTTTGCAAAAACCATATGGATTTGAATCACGTGTGATTGCATCAGCCAAGCTTGAACCTTCGTGCGCATGCGTGAGTTTTTTCACGCCTGTCGGTTGCGTCATTCGCCTGTGAGCAGGCTTTGAGTGAGCACTGGTCCTCCCCCCTCGTCGGATTTTCATTGTGAGGAAAATGTCTGAACGGCTGGAGCAGCGCTGCATCAAATTTTTCCAGAAACTGTGAGAGACAGCCAGGTGGACACCTTTCGGAAAATTCAGATGGTTTTCAGGGACAATTTTATGGGTATTACATAGATTAAGGAGTGTTACAGCCGGTTTAAAGACGGCGCACAATGGCGGAGGGCGCGCCGCGCTCTGAGCGGTGATCGACAGGCTGAAACGACCAGATCATTTCCAAACTGAATGCTGTGTTGATCCGGGATGTCGTCTGACTACCAGTGAAATGGCAGAAAAGGTGGACATAGCACTTTTCCGGCACATTCCACTGTTAAAGATTTTATTATGAAAACAGGAGCAGAGGAATTTGCCACGGAGCCGCTAATGATGCGGAACAAAAGCACCTCCGTGTTGGTCTCACAGGACATGTTGTGACATACTCAGCTCTTCGACCATTTCTCGGATACTCACCCGACTGAAAAGCCACCCAAAGCTGTCTGAACCTTCCGAAATGGTGGAAGAGCTGGGCATGTCCCGTGAGACTTCCAACACCGGAGGTGCTTTTTGTTCTGCGCCATTATGCGGCTCCGTCCTGACGTGCGAATTCCGCCGCACGTCTTTCATTACAAAATCTCCTGTAACAGTGTAATGCGCCGAAAAAGTGCTATGTCCACCTCTCTTGCCATTTCTCTGGTAGTCAGACGACGTCCAGGATCAACACAGCCTTCACTTTGGAAATGATCTGGTCGTTTCAGCCTGTCGATGGCCGCTCGAAGCACAGCACGCCCTCAGCCGCTGTGGGCCATCTTTAATCCGGTTGTAATGCTCCTTAATCTGTATGATGCCCATAAGATCTTCACCGAAAGCCATCTGAATTTTCCGAATGGTTTCCACCTGGCTGTCTCTCACAGTTTCTGAAAAAATTCTGATGCAGCAAAGCGGCAGTCCCTCGGCCATTTTCCTGACAATAAAAATCCGCCGAGGGGGCTGGACCACTCCTCCCACAAAGCATGCTCACAGGCAAATGACGCAACCGACAGGCGTGAAAAAACTCACGCATGCGCACGAAGGTTCAAGCTTGGCTGATGCAATCACACGTGATTCAAATCCATATGGTTTTTGCAAAAAATAAAAAGGTCGGATACTTTTCTAACAGACCTCGTATATCAGGGAACAATGCAGTTTGACCACGTCTACGCTGTGGCTGCTGCTGCTGTTGAGTCACTGTGGCACCATGTGCCTGGCCACTGGTGTCGAAGCAGTTGCCCTCTGGTGTTGAAGCTGTATACATTATCTGTGCTGTACTGAGCCAATTATATAGGTTTTCACATAGTACTGTCATTATATTGTTCAGCATTTGTGATGAAAAAAATACACGAGTCATTCACATGCCATCAAGGAATGAATATAATGATAGTGATTTTTAAATCCACAGGAGATGTTTTTCAACAGGCCAGTATAAGTAAGACTGACAAATACATGCATTTGTAGGCCTGATTGTGCAGCAGAGGCATGGGGAAAAATTGGTTTTGTTATCACTTCTTTTGTACAAAAAGCTTCTACAAAGTCTGAAAACAGGAGGCGGCCATGTACTTTTATGCATAATTGGGATGAAGGAGAGAAGATACAGCTTGTAAATAAACTATGAACTGAGCAGTTCGAATAACACAGAGTTTTCATTGCTTTTTTTTTTTTTGGCAAAAACAGGTAAACTTTGGGAAAGCATGAAAAACTGGGCAGCCATTTTGTTTTATGCAAATTAGCAGTGGTGGGCACAGCTAACCAAAAAGTTAGCTTCAATAGCAGATAATCAGCTACCTGAAAAGTTATATTTTATGAAGCTAAACCGACAAACCACCCAAAAACATTTATCAGAAGCTATAGCTAAACAATAACCGATAACTTTCAGTATTGTCTCCAGTACACTTGCATCTAACAAGCTGAATCCCTTCTGGTAGCATCAAAGATGACCACAGACCCAAATAATAAGTCAGTATTTCTGTCTTTGTGCACCCTGCCCACTGCTGGAAGCTCCTGTTTACTACATAGCTTGCAGCAGTGAAGCAGCTGAGAGGAGCAGCGAAGCGCAACTCTCTACTAAATAGCAATGTCGCCGTGAGGCGGAGGTCTTGGAAAATAAAACAGTGCTAACTTATGGTTTTGATTTATAAATAAAATGAATACGGACAAAATAACTCCATTAATGTCAATTCTGTCATCTGTACAAAGTTAAAATATAACATCTTTTAAATTTATATAATGCACTAATTCTGAAGTTTTGTAATAAACACAGACAGATGCAAAAGGGATTATGGGTAAAATGTGCCTCCGCTAACACTGATTGGTTGACTCATTCATTCTATGTAAAAACCAACACATTAATGTGTGTGTTGGTGTTTACATATAAATGTGCTTTGTAAAATATGAC